>NC_058085.1:217657817-217957817 GCF_014858855.1 Bufo gargarizans | reverse complement strand
AGTATTTATGGTTTGCACGTGTGTTACATTCATGGTCTCTAGGACCTCCCACTTCCTGTCTGCATGGATCAAATCCGATCCTCCCCTGGAGTTATTCAATACACATCTAATCCACAAAGTTATAATAATCCCTAGTTCTGTTGTTTTGAATCCAAAAACAATATTTTAAAGGGAAGGATTGAATATTACTATTCGCGATGCGTTCCACTGTGGAACGCACCGCCATTTACTTCCGGTTTATTCCTATGGGGACTAAAAATGGGGAGGTTTATATAAGAATAGACGTATTTCTTGTGGGAGAAGAAAAGGGGGGAGCAAGGGACGAGCCACCCCCAATTGAACCCGATGGCTCACTGGTATTCTCACGTTGTGGTGCGTCGGCACCATCTCCAGTTGCGATGCGTTCCACTGTGGAACGCACCGCCATCTTCTTCCGGTTGTAGGAGAGGAGGAGAGGCCGATGGCTGTGTGGCGGAAGGACTCACTTAAGATGCGTTTCACCCTGGAACGCAACACCCAGGCAATTGTATGACGTGGAATCTACTCTTAGAAGGGATATATCATTGGTAGGATGAATAATAGAATAATTGGGTGGAAGAAAAGGGGATTATCATTAATAGAATGAAATGATAAAAAATATATATAGTAATAAATAATAATAAATAATAAATAATAATTAGGTGGAAAAATACTCATAGTTGTCCATTGGATGTATGAAGTGCAGGATCCTGCTTTAGGGAAATACTATAACTAGGGGCTGAAGATTAAATGAAGGTTTGAGTAATAAGGTATGATAATGGTGTTAATACTTATCACGTGAGTGAACACTATAGTGGATTTCTATCCATATATACAATGTGTCTCAATGTATAACGCAGACATAAGAACTATTTAAGACAAGGGAGGTTTTGTTATATGCAGAATCCATGAAACTAGACGTTTATAGTCTTCCTGATGTTGTTTTCAATAATTCACATATTCAAGGGATTCATTTAAACCAAATGGTGTTAAAGTGTTAAGACAAAAAATCCAGTACATCTCCCTGCAAAATAGAGACTGGTAGGACTTCATGTCTTTTTCTAATAGTGTGACTGTTAGGCCTGATGGATCTCCCCCATGGAACAACGCAAAATGTCTGCATATACTATGAGTTGTGACCTTCCTTGTAATGTTGGACCGGTGTTCATTCATCCTTTCACGTGCTGATTGGATGGTGCGTCCTACATAGAAAAGATTGCAAGGGCAGCGTAGGAGATAGATGACATTGGTTGATCCACAATCTAACCTTTGTTTGATGTTAAAGACTTCATTGTTGGAAGGAATAGTTATTTCTTTTTTACCGTCTGTCAACATATTGCAGCATTTGCATCTTATATTGTTGCATTTAAAATTTACCAAAGATATTTTTGGCATTTTTTGGATAGTTTCTTTACATTTGGAAAGACTTTTCTCTATTTTTGGGCAAGAGGGTGCTAATAAGTTCTTCAGTGTTTTCGCCCTTCTAAATATAAGAATGGGTTTCGGGGGAATTAATTTACCCAATATGGGGTCTTTTAGTAAGTGATAAAAAAATCATCAGTAAAACCCACTTTAAAAGTGTAGATGCCAATAGTTTTCTTGACTATAGAAGCTGTCACCATTCCAAATGGAAGCGCAACATCCCATATAGTCAAATGAAAAGGATCAGGAGGAACTGCACAGATGATCGAACTATGAAGACCCAAGTTAGGGAATTAAAGGAAAAATTTAAAGAAAAAGGCTACCCGAAAAAACTACTAATGGACTCTAGTAAGAGAATTTATCAAATGTCACAAAAGGAGAGTCTCAAATCCAAACCCAAATTCTTCACATCGGAAAAAACAAAAAGTAATGATAAGTTTCAAGGGTCAGGTTTAATTACTCGTTACAACTCACAACATTCTCTAATTAGGCAGACCCTAGTAAAAAATTGGCCAATCTTACTAAAAGACCCCATATTGGGTAAATTAATTCCCCCGAAACCCATTCTTATATTTAGAAGGGCGAAAACACTGAAGAACTTATTAGCACCCTCTTGCCCAAAAATAGAGAAAAGTCTTTCCAAATGTAAAGAAACTATCCAAAAAATGCCAAAAATATCTTTGGTAAATTTTAAATGCAACAATATAAGATGCAAATGCTGCAATATGTTGACAGACGGTAAAAAAGAAATAACTATTCCTTCCAACAATGAAGTCTTTAACATCAAACAAAGGTTAGATTGTGGATCAACCAATGTCATCTATCTCCTACGCTGCCCTTGCAATCTTTTCTATGTAGGACGCACCATCCAATCAGCACGTGAAAGGATGAATGAACACCGGTCCAACATTACAAGGAAGGTCACAACTCATAGTATATGCAGACATTTTGCGTTGTTCCATGGGGGAGATCCATCAGGCCTAACAGTCACACTATTAGAAAAAGACATGAAGTCCTACCAGTCTCTATTTTGCAGGGAGATGTACTGGATTTTTTGTCTTAACACTTTAACACCATTTGGTTTAAATGAATCCCTTGAATATGTGAATTATTGAAAACAACATCAGGAAGACTATAAACGTCTAGTTTCATGGATTCTACATATAACAAAACCTCCCTTGTCTTATATAGTTCTTATGTCTGCGTTATACATTGAGACACATTTTATATATGGATAGAAATCCACTATAGTGTTCACTCACGTGATAAGTATTAACACCATTATCATACCTTATTACTCAAACCTTCATTTAAT
The DNA here is from genome assembly GCF_014858855.1 of Bufo gargarizans. Classification (NCBI taxonomy): domain Eukaryota; kingdom Metazoa; phylum Chordata; class Amphibia; order Anura; family Bufonidae; genus Bufo; species Bufo gargarizans. The sequence continues at coordinate 217,955,062 of NC_058085.1, read as the reverse complement.
CTTCAGCCCCTAGTTATAGTATTTCCCTAAAGCAGGATCCTGCACTTCATACATCCAATGGACAACTATGAGTATTTTTCCACCTAATTATTATTTATTATTTATTATTATTTATTACTATATATATTTTTTATCATTTCATTCTATTAATGATAATCCCCTTTTCTTCCACCCAATTATTCTATTATTCATCCTACCAATGATATATCTCTTCTAAGAGTAGATTCCACGTCATACAATTGCCTGGGTGTTGCGTTCTAGGGTGAAACGCATCTTAAGTGAGTCCTTCCGCCACACAGCCATCGGCCTCTCCTCCTCTCCTACAACTGGAAGAAGATGGCGGTGCGTTCCACAGTGGAACGCATCGCAACTGGAGATGGTGCCGACGCACCACAACGTGAGAATACCAGTGAGCCATCGGGTTCAATTGGGGGTGGCTCGTCCCTTGCTCCCCCCTTTTCTTCTCCCACAAGAAATACGTCTATTCTTATATAAACCTCCCCATTTTTAGTCCCCATAGGAATAAACCGGAAGTAAATGGCGGTGCGTTCCTTCCCTTTAAAATATTGTTTTTGGATTCAAAACAACAGAACTAGGGATTATTATAACTTTGTGGATTAGATGTGTATTGAATAACTCCAGGGGAGGATCGGATTTGATCCATGCAGACAGGAAGTGGGAGGTCCTAGAGACCATGAATGTAACACACGTGCAAACCATAAATACTTCACTGGTAGTGAAGTGTCTCCCATCGACTCCTGACTGGTCTCAGAGCCTGCCAAATCACTCCTGAAGGTATGGAACAACCTGATCTTTTTTTGGACTTATGATTATGAAATTATACATAGTTTTATTTTAGGCCTCCTTCATTTGGATCCTATGTATTTGCATTTTGGTCGGACAGTATATGTGTACTCATTACTATATATTTGTTGTGTTTTATTTCTCTGAAAAGGTCCCATTTTTTCTTTCCTTTATTTATCCTATTGCAAATATGTGTTTATATACTTATGATAGACTTGAAGTATATTGTATATCATATATATTTATACACGTATTTTTATGATTCGTTTTAGGTATTTAATGAAGAATTTTAGGAAAAACACTTTTTTAGTTATGTGCATAAGGTCACACATACTTATGCACAATTTTATTTATATATGTACTCTAGAAAAAATCTCCATGATATTTTTCATTCTATACTTTATTCTATTTTAGTTTATATATACATTCTTTTTCTTGTAACCAAATTTATTTATTTATTAATTTATCTATTTATTTATCTCTCCTGAAGAAGAGGGCTTCAGACCCTCGAAACGCGTTGAGTTCTAAGTTAATAAAATGATTGACCAGAAGCCATGTGTGTAGTTCAATTATTTACATCTCTATATACGATCCTGGCCGGGGGGGGAAATAGTCCCAGGTGTCTTGAGCTTATCCTGGTGACTGCCCCCCCTGTGAAGTGAGTGGATTTGATTTTAATCCTAATTTTAGCATTTTATGATTCTCAACATCACCACTATAAAGCTGAGGTGTTTTTTTCTAAAACTCTGAGCTCTCTTAATAGACCTAGGTGAAGGTCTTTCTCTATATCTTAAACACTGATGAGAACTATTCTGTATCTTTATCACGACTAATGACTGAGAGATTTGGCGCCTGGTACGTGTTTCACACTTTTTCTCCTCGGGTGTAAAAAGGCTTCTTTTTCTTTGTCCTCTCTACATCGCCTATATCCCCCCATTGTCACAGTCACAGTCCTGGGGGTAAATAGATGATGGGAGAGATTTCTGTACTGACTCCTGATATATTTATACATAGTTATTAGATCTCCCCTCAGTCGTCTATTTTCTAAAGTGAATAACCCTAATTTTGATAATCTTTCAGGGTACTGTAGTCCACCCATTCCATGTATTACTTTAGTTGCCCTCCTCTGAACTCTCTCCAGCTCTGCTATGTCTGCCTTGTTCACAGGAGCCCTGAACTGTACACAGTACTTCATGTGTTGTCTGACTAGTGATTTGTAAAGTGGTAGGAGTATGTTCTCATCATGGGCATCTATGCCACTTTTGATGCAACCCATTATCTTATTAGCCTTGGCAGCAGTTGACTGACACTGGTTTCTACAGCTTACTTTGCTGTTCACTAAAATTAGGTCCTTTTCCATGTCTGTGTTACCCAGTGTTTTACCATTTAGTATGTACAGGTGACTTGCAAATGCATTATTCCTTCCCATGTGCATAACCTTACATTTGCCAGTGTTAACTCTCATCTGCCACTTACTGTATCTGCCCAAGCCTCCAATCTATCCAGATCCCTCTGTAGCAGTATACTGTCCACTTCCGTGTTAATTACGTTACACAGTTTAGTGTCATCTGCAAAAAAATCATATTTTACTGTGCAAACCTTCTACAAGATCATTAATAAATATATTGAAGAGAATTGGGCCCAATACTGACCCCTGAGGTACTCCACTAGTGACAGTGACCCAATCTGAGCGTGTACCATTAATAACCACCCTCTGTTTTCTATTACTGAGCCACATACAGACATTTTCTCCCAGTCAGAGCATTCTCATTTTATATACTTCTAATAATTTAGACAGCACTCCAGTATGCGGTTAATGCTTTTTATTTGCCGGACATAAAGGTCCTTTTAGGAACTGAGGCAACGTTTCGGGCAAAACACATGCCCTTCATCAGGCTGATGTAAAAAAAAAAGGGGGGGGGAGGGGGAAAATAGATATGTGTAAATACATATAATATTTGCAATTTAACATGATTACAAATGTATAGGGTTCTATAGTCACATGATTCAAACAGGTAATTAATATCAATACAATCAATAACATGACTCAGAAAAACATGATTAAAAAAACATGATTAAAAAAAATTGGTTCAAACGACATGATTCCATAATTCAAATTAATATGATTCAAGAAAAAGTGCATAATTATTATTATTGAAAATTCTAAATTCATGCGTTCCATGAGACAGGTATCCAGCCATATAGCTGACGAATATCATGTACCGAAAGTATATAGTATTAGTTACATCAGGCATCAGAACAAAAATGGACCACTGAATAAAATGTACAACAGTGGAGGCACAGAAAAGAAAAGATGAGAGAGAAGATAAGAGAAAAGAGAAAAGAACATGAGAAGTACGGCCAGAGTGTGTGCATATTATATGCTAAATACGCATGTATATATGCAGAGGGAAGAGGAGTTCCCTCTGAGGATAAAGTAACAGCACAGACAGAAAGGTGGTTGAGGAGAAATGTTCGCTGAGCTTACCTAGTTGCGTGAATGGATGCATGGAGGGGCGGCATGTCTGGGGTATGTTTAGCAGTGCTTTAAATAGGCGGGTTCCCGCCTTGGAGGTGACGTTTGCGATCACGTGGTATTGGGGGAGTCATAGCTAAGCGCCGGCCTGGTTGACGTGTTGTCAATTGGCGCATAATTGTCGGAAGGTACGCGCATGCGCACAAGGGCCGAGAGGTGAAGGTCGGCCATTTTGGTTATGGGAATATCTCGAATCTAGGCGCCTGCGTGCGGCAAATAGACGGCACAGCAACAATCAATATAATATGGGAGAAGTGATGGGAATGTGTGTATGTTGAAATAGACAAATAACCGGTGGCGACTATATTAGGATCGGAGGCTGATACATGGTAGAATAAATTAGCATGCACCACTAATAAGAAAGTGTGATAGCTAATATGTGTTAAGGCGCACATCTAGTGAGTCCAACAAATATAGGAGAGACTAATAGGGTAGAGCCCTAGTAAGAGGTCAGTAGATATGTGTGATGTCATACATTAGTAGTGGAATGGACACAGTACAATGGCTGAGGCATAGGTAAGTATAGATATCACATAAGACATATACCAACGGCTAGGGCGTGCTTCACGGATGTCGCCACCCGTTATTAGACGGCTCTGGCCCTAAAAGAAAAACATAAAAACAAGATTAACATAAGGGAACAAACATAAAAGGGAATAAAGAACATAAACATAAGAAAGAGGATGATATATCAGTCTAAGATATAATCTCTATTAAGACCATGAGGTTCAAGAGTGTTAAGGCGTTGGATCCAAGACATCTCTCTCTCCTGTAAAAGCAGCTCACGGTTACCTCCTCGTCTTGGTGGTGATATCCAGTCGATAACTTGGAAACGAAGCTGACTGACTGAGTGACCATGTTTGGTAAAGTGTTGGACAAGGGGTGCTTCTAATTTGGTGGTACGTATATGTGACTTATGTTGGGATATTCGTTCTTTTATTTTTTTAATGGTTTCCCCAACATATCCCAATCCACAAGGGCATTTGATTAAGTATACTACATAGTTGGAGACACAAGAGTAGTGATGTTGTATTTTTTCCCAGTGGATGGGTGGATAAAGGTCGAACCTTTCGTAACATTCCCGCATTGGGCGCAGGATAGGCAAGGGTATGTACCTTTAACCACTTCAGCCCCGCTAGCTAAAACCCCCTTCATGACCAGGCCACTTTTTACACTTCCGCACTACACTACTTTCACCGTTTATCGCTCGGTCATGCAACTAACCACCCAAATGAATTTTACCTCCTTTTCTTCTCACTAATAGAGCTTTCATTTGGTGGTATTTCATTGCTGCTGACATTTTTACTTTTTTTTGTTATTAATCAAAATGTAACGATTTTTTTGCAAAAAAATGACATTTTTCACTTTCAGCTGTAAAATTTGGCAAAAAAAAACGACATCCATATATACATTTTTCGCTAAATTTATAGTTCTACATGTCTTTGATAAAAAAAAAATGTTTGGGCAAAAAAGAATGGTTTGGGTAAAAGTTATATCGTTTACAAACTATGGTACAAAAATTTGAATTTCCGCTTTTTGAAGCAGCTCTGACTTTCTGAGCACCTGTCATGTTTCCTGAGGTTCTACAATGCCCAAACAGAAGAAAACCCCCACAAATGACCCCATTTCGGAAAGTAGGCACCCTAAGGTATTCGCTGATGGGCATAGTGAGTTCATAGAACTTTTTATTTTTTGTCACAAGTTAGCGGAAAATGATGATTTTTATTTTATTTTTTTCTTACAAAGTCTCATATTCCACTAACTTGCGACAAAAAATAAAAAATTCTGAGTACAATAAAGGAATTCAAGAGGGCCATGGACGTATTTCTGGAGCTTAATAATATTACAGGCTATAGCTACTAGAGAGGGGTCTTCCTCTGGATCAACTTGCGGGATAACAGGCCGAACTGGATGGACAAATGTCTTTTTTCGGCCTTATGTACTATGTTACTATGTTACCTACTCGCCATGCCCCTCACAGAATACCTTGGGGTGTCTTCTTTCCAAAATGGGGTCACTTGTGGGGTAGTTATACTGCCCTGGCATTTTAGGGGCCCAAATTTGTGAGAAGTACTTTGCAATCAAAATGTGTAAAAAATGGCCTGCGAAATCCGAAAGGTGTACTTTGGAATATGTGCCCCTTTGCCCACCTTGGCTGCAAAAAAGTGTCACACATCTGGTATCGCTGTACTCAGGAGAAGTTGGGGAATGTGTTTTGTGGTGTCATTTTACATATACCCATGCTGGGTGAGAGAAATATCTTGGCAAAAGACAACTTTTCCCATTTTTTTATACAAAGTTGGCATTTGACCAAGATATTTTTCTCACCCAGCATGGGTATATGTAAAATGACACCCCAAAACACATTCCCCAACTTCTCCTGAGTACGGCGATACCAGATGTGTGACACTTTTTTGCAGCCTAGATGCGCAAAGGTGCCCAAATTCCTTTTAGGAGGGCATTTTTAGACATTTGGATCCCAGACTTCTTCTCACACTTTCGGGCCCCTAAAAAGCCAGGGCAGTATAAATACCCCACATGTAACCCCACTTTGGAAAGAAGACACCCCAAGGTATTCAATGAGGGGCCTGGCGAGTTCATAGAATTTTTATTTATTTTTTTGCATAAGTTAGCGGAAATTGATTTTTTTTTTGTTTTTTTCTCACAAAGTCTCACTTTCCGCTAACTTAGGACAAAAATTTCAATCTTTCATGGACTCAATATGCCCCTCACGGAATACCTTGGGGTGTCTTCTTTCCGAAATGGGGTCACATGTGGGGTATTTATACTGCCCTGGCTTTTTAGGGGCCCTAAAGCGTGAGAAGAAGTCTTGAATATAAATGTCTAAAAATGTTTACGCATTTGGATTCCGTGAGAGGTATGGTGAGTTCATGTGAGATTTTATTTTTTGACACAAGTTAGTGGAATATGAGACTTTGTAAGAAAAAACAAACAAAAAAATATATATATATTTCTGTTAACTTGGGCCCAAAAAATGTCTGAATGGAGCCTTACAGGGGGGGGTGATCAATGACAGGGGGGTGATCAATGACAGGGGGGTGATCACCCATATAGACTCCCTGATCACCCCCCTGTCATTGATCACCCCCCTGGTAAGGCTCAGACGTCCGTATGATTTCTACGGATCCATGGATACATGGATCGGATCCGCAAAACACATGCGGACGTCTGAATGGAGCCTTACAGGGGGGTGATCAATGACAGGGGGGTGATCAGGGAGTGTATATGGGTGATCACCCGCCTGTCATTGATCACCCCCCTGTAAGGCTCCATTCAGACGTCCGCATGTGTTTTGCGGATCCGATCCATGTATCCATGGATCCGTAAAAATCATACGGACGTCTGAATGGTGCCTTACAGGGGGGTGATCAATGACAGGGGGGTGATCAATGACAGGGGGTGATCAGGGAATCTATATGGGTGATCACCCGCCTGTCATTGATCACCCCCCTGTAAGGCTCCATTCAGACGTCCGCATGTGTTTTGCGGATCCGATCCATGTATCTGTGGATCCGTAAAAATCATACGGATGTCTGAACGGAGCCTGACAGGGGGTGATCAATGACAGGGGGGTGATCAATGACAGGGGGCGTTATCAGGGAGTTTATATGGGGTGATCATGGGTGATCATGGGATTATAAGGGGTTAATAAGTGACGGGGGGGGTGTAGTGTAGTGTGGTGTTTGGTGCGACTTTACTGACCTACCTGTGTCCTCTGGTGGTCGATCCTAACAAAAGGGACCACCAGAGGAGCAGGTAGCAGGTATATTAGACGCTGTTATCAAAACAGCGTCTAATATACCTGTTAGGGCCGTTTCACACGAGCGGATGCCGTGCGTGGCATCCGCTTCGTCAAAGAGTGCCAAGACCCGCTGCAGACTGCAGAGGCACGGAGCAGTAACATGACTGTTAATGCTCCGTGCCTCTCTGTGATCTCTTTCCTACGAAATCACAGTGACAACTGTGATTTCGTAGTAAAGAGATCACAGAGAGGCACGGAGCATTAACAGTCATGTTACTGCTCCGTGCCTCTGCAGTCTGCAGCGGGTCTTGGCACTCTTTCACGGAGCGGATGCCACGCACGGCATCCGCTCGTGTGAAACGGCCCTTAGGGGTTAAAAAAATCACATCCCCAGCCTGCCAGCGAGCGATCGCCGCTGGCAGGCTGGAGATCCACTCGCTTACCTTCTGTTCCTGTGTGTTCCTCGGGTATCGCGAGATGACGCGCCGATGCGTCCAGGAGGAGTAAATCAACCACCTCCCGGACGCATCGGTGCGTTAGGCGGTCGGGAGGTGGTTAATGGGCGGAGCCAGTAATAGTACTTTGTATGCTGTGTGTTTTATTGGAACCAAGGTCAGACCGTACAATATTGTCCCTGATATTTTTTCCCTTTTGTATGACATCAGTGGTTTATCTTGGAAGATGTTGGGGAAATTATTAGATAATACGGACCAGTGTTTGTATATGATCTGTTTAATGTCTGAGCTTAAATGGGAGAATGTAGTAACACATGAAATGCGTTTCTGTGTAGGGTTGGATCTAGAATGTGTAGATTTGAGTAAATCGGTCCTGGAGAAATGAGTGGTTTTTTCAATATGTTCATCTAGAACATGTTTGGGGAAACCTCTGCTGAGAAATTTATTCGACATTTCTACGAGTCGAGAATTTGTGGTATCTGGATCAGATACAATCCGTTTAACTCGCATGAGTTGTGAGTACTGTAAGGAGTGAATTAGCCCAGGGGGATGAAATGAGTTGTGTCTGAGGAGACTGCTCCTGTCTGTGGGTTTGGTATAGAGATCAGTTTGCAATGTATTATTGCTTACCATGACTAGGACATCCAGAAACGAAATCTCGGTGTTACTGCAGGTTAAGGAGAGAGAGATAGAGTCTGTGGCCGAGTCGATTGTTTTATGGAATGTGTACAGGTCTTCCACTGGACCCTGCCAAACGCAAAAGATATCATCAATGTATCTATACCAACATTTCACATGTTTAGAAAAAAGTTCATTCGTGTATACATGGGAGTGTTCAAAGTGGTTCATGTACAAAACTGCAAAAGTTGGTGCTACATTACAGCCCATGGCTGTCCCGGAGATTTGAAAATAGAATTGGTCTTCAAACAGAAAATAATTCCTTTTGAGTACAAATGTTATATACTAACCTTTCAAGTGGTACAGTGTCAAATGCTTTGGAGAAGTCCAGATATACGACATCCATTGATTCGCCGCTGTCAAGTTCATATTCTACATATTCTATTGTTTTCCTTATAGTTTTTCAGTTCTTCCTCACTACCCTCCCACTTTAAGAACAAAGAAGACCGGCACTCGCTGTATTGGATGCAATTTTATCTTTTTAATTCACACATGGAGGAACAAATGACGCGTTTTGACTTAACACGAGTCTTTGTCACGCAGGTAAATACAAAGAAGCAGATACATGATGTGACGTGCCGTCATCATAGTAACTTATAAACAAAACAAAAAGACCATGGGGGCAGATTCTATATACGTAAGGGTGCACGGAAAAGGGGTGGGAACAACAGAAAGGACACACACATTTAACAACTATATGCACACTCGGGATAGTCTAACGCATGTTAGTGTAGTAAAACGAGTGGTAATAATAGAGATCTGAAGACGTAATCTCATCAATTATCATGTTTTCAGGAAAGAAACAAAATGTAATGGATGGGTTACAAAACTAACACTAATAACTTATATTCCAAAACAGTATAACTTTATAGAAATTAAATCATATTCGCGATACAAGCCTCTTGGCTCCAGGGTCTGCAACCTATGGATCCAGAAAGCCTTGCGTTTTTTTTAAAACTTAATTCTGTCACTACCCCTGCGTGGTGGTAGTACTTGTTCTATAATCTGGAATCGCAATTAAGATACGTTGTGGCGGCATCAATCAAAGTGAAAGAGTACAGGCAGTAGTAGTTTTATTTTCCGTATTGTCGATTTGTGTTTACAAAACCAGTTTTTCATCCTGGTCGATGTCTCCCCAAAGTACAACAATCCACAGGGGCATTTTAAAACATAAATCACAAAGCTGCTGTCACAGTTAAAGAAACCTTTTATAGGAAATTTTTCCCCGTTGTATGGATGTGTCAGATAATCACCTCTAATAACGCTAGAGCAATGACTACATTGTAAACAGGGGAATGTACCCCTTTTAGGTGTGGACAATGTCATTTGTCTCATTGAGGTCTTTTCACTACCTATGTCCGCTCTAATTATAATGTCCCTGATGTTTTTGGACCTTTTGCAACACACCATTGGCAAATTTTGGAACTCTGAGATTGATGGATAGGCCTCTCTTCTATTTTACAGTTCTAGTTTCCTATTTATCCACATTGTTGTTTTTTTCTTGTTCCTTAAAATGACTGAATTTTTATTTTTGAGGCCTTTGTCCCAGTTAGTTCGGCCTAGAGCCTCTCTTAGTTGTGTAATTTAGCTTTTTTGAAGTACTTATTTTTGTTCACTCCCTGAAGAAACATTCTTTTGAATGACAATTGGAAGGTTATTACTTTATGGTCACTATTTCCCAGATGCCCCCCAACCTGCAGATCTGTTGTTCTGTCAGGTCTATTGGTTAATACTAAGTCCAGTATGGCTGTCCCCTCTAGTCGGGTCCTAAACCAGTTGTGAAAGATAATTGTTTTTGGTTATTGCCAAGAAGCGGTTTCCTTTATGAGATATACAAGTTTCAGTTTCCCAGTCTATATCTGGGTAGTTGAAGTCCCCCATAATAACGACCTCATTATGATTTGCCACCTCGTCTATCTCATTTAGTAGCAAATTTTCTGTGGACTCTGGTATATTAGGTGGTTTATAATAAACTCATATTAGTATTTTAGAATTCTTTTTGTCTCCATGTATTTCTACCCACAGTAACTCCACATGTTCATGCCCCTTATATCTTCTCGGGCTGTGGGCTTTAGACATAGAATAGAAAATAATAATATAATAATAAAATAATAATCTTAAACCAGGAGGCGGAGATCCAAGTGGAGTAGTAGGTTGAGGAGGCGGTAGACGTGGTGGTGTAGGTGGAAAAGACGGAGGAGGTAGCCAACATTGTTTTTGTGGTGTTGTTTTTTACATTTTTTATTTGTCTGTTAATTCAGTGTGTGACCTATAGCAATTTTTTCTGTGCGGTCGGTATACTTCTCTACTCTGCCAATATAACAAATAATAATCTTGAGCCAGGTACTGGTGTTCCAAGTGGAAGAGGAGGTGAACATGGCGGTGTAGGTGGAGGAGAGGGAGGAGGAAGCCAACGCTGTTTTTGTGTTTTTTTTATAATGGGATGTATATTGTCTGTGTCCTCTGTATCCCCCCAGCCACGCTTTATTGATGCATGTGAGCTGATTTGCATACCACCCTGCTGTGAACATGGTTCCTCCCCATCATCATCCTCCTATTCCTCCAAAACTGTGCCCTAGCTGGTTGGTGCAGGAACCCTCCCTCTGAGCCACCTGTGGATGACTGTCCTGATAACATCACAGGGGCTGGCTATCTGCTAATTGGCTATCTGCATAGCATTTTGGTTGCTCCCTCATTCCCGGGCTTCTTACTTCCTCTTTCTAACATGTGCAGCAGCCATTTTAGAAACATTTTTACAATATACAATTTCAGCAATCCCTTTTACCAGTACATTGTGTGGTACGGAAGATATATATTTTAGATATATATCAATGATGTCCTCCTCATTTGGAAGGGGGTGCCATCAAGTATCCCACACTTTGTTTCCTATCTGAATAGCAATTATATAAATCTCCATTTTGCATTCAACGCACATCCACTAGACATGTATTTTTTGGACACAGAGAAAAAGGAACAAAAGGATAGATGGGGATACGACACAGGGTCACGCTTGTAGCTATAAAAAAGAGGGGGCGTGATTCCTAAAAAACTATATTTTATTATTTGTTAAAAAATGCTCAGATAGGCATATACAGACTTTGTCCAATATGGTGACTCAATTGTAAGTACAAGTATATGGTATATGACAGGTGCGGGGCAATTGTCATGAAATGGGAGTATCTTTCCCTAGACAGCCCTAAATAGGCACTCATCCCCTGATGGTAGGGGCTCTCTGTCATTGTTCTTATCCTACTAACGGCCTAAAAAGCCCTACAAAATATGGTAATAATCCCTGCACCCTGATGCGTTTCCCTCTAAAGCAGGGTATATCAGGGGGTGATGCTGGGAAAAGTACAAACCGGATTCCAGTTGGGACACTAAACAAATTGTGAATAAAAACTGAATGCAATGATGTGGAGATGGCAAATGTCAATATTTTATTTGTAATAGAACGTAGATAACAGATCAAACGTTTAATCCGAGTAAATGTATCATTTTAAAGGAAAAATACGTTGATTCCAATATTCACAGTGTCAACAAATCCCCAAAAAGGTGGGACAAGTAGCAATAAGAGGCTGGAAAACGTAACGAAGAGCTGGAAGACCAATTAACACTAATTAGGTCAATTGGCAACATGACTGGGTATAAAAAGAGCTTCTCAGAGTGGCAGTGTCTCTCAGAAGCCAAGATGCGTAGAGGATCACCAATTCCCACAATGTTGAGCAGAAAGATAGTGGAGCAATATCAGAAAGGGGTTACCCAGCGAAAAATTGCAAAGACTTTGCATCTATCATCATCAACTGTGCATAACATCATCATCTGAAGATTCAGAGAATCTGTAACAATCTCTGTGTGTAAGGGTCAAGGCCGTAAAACCAAGGCCGTAAAACCATACTGGATGCCCGTGATCTCCGGGCCCTTAAACGACACTGCACCACAAACAGGAATTCTACTGTAAAGGAAATCACAGAATGGGCTCAGGAATACTTCCAGAAACCATTGTCAGTGAACACAATCCACCGTGCCATCCGTCGTTGCCAGCTGAAACTCTACAGTGCAAAGAAGAAGCCATTTCTAAGCAAGATCCACAAGCTCAGGTATTTTCACTGGGCCAGGGATCATTTAAAATGGAGTGTGGCAAAATGGAAGACTGTTCTATGGTCAGACGAGTCACGATTCGAAGTTCTTTTTGGAAATCTGGGACGCCATGTCATCCGGACCAAAGAGGACAAGGACAACCCAAGTTGTTATCAACGCTCCGTTCAGAAGCCTGCATCTCTGATGGTATGGGGTTGCATGAGTGCGTGTGGCATGGGCAGCTTGCATGTCTGGAAAGGCACCATCAATGCAGAAAAATATATTCAACATATGCTCCCATCCAGACGTCATCTCTTTCAGGGAAGACCCTGCATTTTTCAACAAGATAATGCCAGACCACATTCTGCATCAATCACAACATCATGGCTGCGTAGGAGAAGGATCCGGGTACTGAAATGGCCAGTCTGCAGTCCAGATCTTTCACCTATAGAGAACATTTGGCACATCATAAAGAGGAAGGTGCAACAAAGAAGGCCCAAGACGATTGAACAGTTAGAGGCCTGTATTAGACAAGAATGGGAAAGCATTCCTATTTCTAAACTTGAGAAACTGGTCTCCTTGGTCCCCAGACGTCTGTTGAGTGTTGTAAGAAGAAGGGGAGATGCCACTCAGTGGTGAAAATGGCCTTGTCCCAACTTTTTGGGGATTTGTTGACACCATGAAATTCTGATTCAACATATTTTTCCCTTAAAATGGTACATTTTCTCAGTTTAAACTTTTGTTCCATGGTTTATGTTCTATTCTGAATAAAATATTAGAAGTTGGCACCTCCACATCATTGCATTCAGTTTTTATTCATGATTTGTATAGTGTCCCAACTTTTTTGGAATCCAGTTTGTAAAAGAAAAAAATAAAGATCATGCTCACAATGATAGTAGTGGTAGTAGATAATAGTAATAATTAGAGTTGAGCGGACACCTGGATGTTCGGGTTCGGCCAAACTTCACAAAAAAGTTTGAGTTCTGGACCCGAACTTTTTTTTTTTTTTTTTTTTATTATATTTTTATTGAAAATTTTCAAGTATAACAAAAGGTAACAGGGAGTACCAAGGTGTATGCTCGCAGGCAACAGCAGAGTACAATCAGTATTCAGAGTGACATCATATCAGTAAGACAGTACAGTATATCAACTGAGTGGGTACACATGACCACAATGAAGATTAAGACTATCCAGTTACAGATGGTAAAAGGGTTGTAGAGAGTGCGAAGTCAGACAATCAAAGAGACAATAACCTCAATTGCCAGAGTATTTTGTTCATTCTTATGCTGAGGACTGATAGTCAGGACGTGGAATGCATTGAGAGGATGCTAAGAAGGGTTGCTCGTGCCCACCTAAAAATTAGACACCAGCAGTGCTCTGAGGTTTTGGGGCTCTATAATTGGACCATTTGTTCCATTTTTTGAGGAACTTTATGTGTGTACGAGTCTCCCAAGCAGAGAGTTCCTCAAATCTGTGAATCTGGTCGATCTTTTGGATCCACTGATCTATAGGGGGAGTTGTCGATTGAAGCCAGAATTTAGGAAGTTGGAGACGGGCTGCTAGTATCATTTGTGAAAATACAAATGGCTGTTTGGGGGTCTCCTTTCCCTGGGAAAAGGAAAGAAGTGCAATTTGAGGGGAAGGTTGGATCGAGGAACCACAGACCTTGTTGGCAATTGAGAACACCTCGCACCACCATTTATATATGAGCGGGCACGTCCACCAAATGTGTAAGAAAGATCCCTTTCCCCCCTGGCACCTCCAGCAGGCATCCGACGTGGACCCAGTGTATTTTGCTGTCCTATCCGGTGTGTTGTACCACCTAGTTAGAATTTTGTACCCGTTTTCTTGGATCCTGACACATCGGGAAACTTTGTGTGGGGATTCTAACAATTTAGGCAGGGACGTATAGGGAATTGTGATGTTTAAGTCTGATTCCCATTGCCTGATAAAGGATGGCTTAGCTATCATGTGAGGTAGGCGGAGCTTACCATATACCCATGAGATGATCTTTCTGGGTAGTGCTTGTGAGGAAATCAAAGCCTCCAGCCAAACTAGAGGACGGAATAGGTCGCCCACTGCGATGTGCTGCTTAAGGTATGCTATCGAGAGAAAATCTCTTGGATGAGGGTTTAGCAGAGCGTTGGTATCCTCCAAGTCCATCCATAATCCATCAGGTAGGGCGAGGGATCTTATTGGGGTTGAGGAGGAGGTCAATTCTTGGGAAGTTGAGCCTCTTAAGGAGGTGGGAGCTGTATTGATGACATCAGTTATGGACAGTAAGGGCGAAGGGAATGGGATCGCGCAATGTGTGGATGATAACCATTTCCATGCCTCCAAAGTGGCCCTAATAATCGGATAGTGTGACATGCGACCAGGGAAGACCGTTCTATGTCCCAAAATAAGTGCCCTAGGTGGACTATTCAATATGTCCAATTCCATCTGCACCACTGCGGAGGCAGGGGAGGGGCCCAGCCAGGCAATCGCGCGCGAGAGAAGTATAGCTTTCCCATACAGCTCTGGATTTGGAAGGCCTATACCCCCTGCATGTCTAGGCTTGGTAAGGAGGGCAAACGAGAGCCTCGCTTTTTTCCCACTCCAAATAAATGATCTAAATTTTTTCATAAGCTCTTCATAGTAGTGTTTAGGGACAGGAATGGGAAGGGCCTGCTGTAGGTAAGTCAGCCTGGGGAGAATCAAAGAGGAAAGGAGGTTTTTCCGGCCAAACCAAGAAAGCGTAGGGTTTGTACGGGCTAGATTATCGATTGATTCGATGAGCAGCTTTTTCAAGGGAGTATAGTTTAAAGAGAAGAGGTCACTTATATCAGGGCTAATCCTAACCCCCAAAAACGTGATGTTAGGAGAGGACCAATTAAATGGGAAGTCGACCATCAACCGACTTTTAACTGTCTGTGAAATCCCAGAGCAAAGGGCTAGTGTTTTGCTAGAATTAATTTTGAAATCTGATATAGCACTGTATGCATTAAGGTGAATTTGAATTCGCGGGAGGGATATTTTTGGGTTAGTCATCATCATAAGCACATCATCAGCAAAAGCGGCGACCTTTTGTTCCTTGCCCCCGACACATAAACCCACAACCTCTCCGTCTAGTCTTATAGTTGCTAGCAGTGGCTCAAGAGCCAGTATAAATAAGAGGGGTGAAAGCGGGCAACCTTGGCGGGTCCCATTTCCAATAGCGAAGGGAGCGGACATGCTTCCGTTAACTAGGACTGAGGCAGTTGCATGTTCGTACATCGAAAATGTTGCTTTGACGAAAGGATCAGGCAAACCAAAGCTTGACAAGACTTGCTTTAGGTATGACCAGTTCACCCTATCGAATGCTTTCTCAGCATCCGTGCTGAGTAAAAGCAGAGGGGAGGATATCTGTTTAGCATGGCAGAGTGCATTGATCACTCTGGCGGTATTATCTTTGCCTTCTCTGTTTCGCACAAAGCCCACCTGATCCCCGTGGACAAGTTGAGGAAGCAGTAATGCCAATCTATTTGCTAGCATTTTGGCCAATAATTTGAGGTCTACATTTAGGAGGGAAATGGGTCTATAGCTGGGGCATAATTTGGCGTCTTTCCCTTCTTTAGGGATTAGAGTGATTTGGGCTGCCGTCATATCCCTTGAGAGGGGGATACCCTTCAGGGACTGATTACAGACTTTGAGGAGATGGGGGAGAAGTAGCTCTTGAAAAGTTTTATAATATGCCAGTGGAAGTCCATCAGGGCCCGGACTTTTCCCAGTCGGCATTTGGTGTATTGCTGTTTTGAGCTCGCTTAGTGAGAAGGGGGCTTCCAAGCTCAGTTTTTGGTTTGCGGAGATGTTAGGTAGTTTGGCGGCTACTAGAAATGATGATGTAAGTGAGGCTCGCACTTCGGGGTTTATTGTTGAGGGAAGGTTGTAAAGATCCCTATAGAAGGAGCGGAATTGGGCTGCAATTTGGTTGACCGAAAATATTGGGGTCCCATCATCTGCGGAGAGCTGATGAACGTAATTTGCCGACCTTCTCCCCTTAACCCTGTTCATCACAAACTTGGTGGCCCTGTCGCCGTGTGCAAAAAATTTATGTTGGGCACTCATGTAGTATTTGGCCGCTCTAGACGCTAGCAGGGTTTTAAGTTTGGCCCTATATTCTGATAGCTCTTGGAATTTGGTACTCAAAGGGGAATTTTTGTGCTGAGATTCAAGTCGCCGAATATTTCCTAGTGTGTCGTCTATTTCTCTTTCCCTCCTTCTTTTGTGATACGTGCCCATGTTAATGAAATGTCCCCTGACCACAGGTTTGTGAGCATCCCACACGGTATTGACTGATAATTCAGAGCTTTCATTTAGGGAGAAATATTCAGCCAAATGTTTGGAGATTTGTTCAACTGAATCTTTGTAGCCCAATAGGGACTCGTTTAATCGCCAGTTAAAACACTTAGGCGTTTCGTTAGGGGCCACAACCTTAACATAAATTGGGGAATGATCTGACACATGTATTGAGCCAATACACGGCTCCCTGCACAGGTGGATGTGCTCTTTGGAAATGAACAGATAATCCAATCTGTGGTAGGTGCCATGTGTTGGGGAATAGAAAGTGAAATCTATGGCGTCTGGGTTGTGAGATCGCCACACATCCACCAAGTGTAGATCCCAGAAGACATTACGAATATGTTTGAGAGATTTCTCAGAGTGAACTGATTTGTGTGTGGAGATGTCCAGCCGCGGGAAAAGTGCCACGTTTAGATCACCTCCGGCTATCACCACCCCCTCTTGAAAGGATTCTATTACAGGGAAGATGTCGGAGAACCAACGGGAGTGGCCAGCGTTTGGGGCGTATATGTTGATAAAAGTATATATTTGCGGCCCTATAGTACCTTTGAGCAAAATAAACCTTCCCTCTGGGTCTAATGTTTGGCTAATAAATTTAAAGGGAATTCTCCTTTGAAATCCAATGCTAACTCCACAAGAAGCAGAGGAGCTGCTTCCACAGTGATACCAATTGGAGTAGTGAGAGAACCGCATGTCAGGATAGTGATTGAAGCGGAAATGTGTCTCTTGTAGGAATAACACTCCAGCCCCAGCCTTCCTCAGAATGGCAAAGATTTGACTCCGTTTTGAGGGGGAGTGAAAACCTTTGACATTGTAGGAAGCAACCGACAAATCAGCCATTTGCTGTGGTGTGTGTTGATTTACCTTGCGGCTGATGCTGCTTTAACTGGGAGATAATGTCAGGTTTGTGGTGGTCAGTTGTTCTGTACATCAAAGGAGTTGAGTAAGGAGGGCATACACTCCATAACGGTGAAGTAAGCAGACACCCTGGATTAAAAGAGGGAGAAGAGAAAGGAAAAGGGGAACATAACATAAACGATTAAACAAACGGTAAGTAATAGAACATATAGCATAGGATGCGCTATCATCCTAATCAAGGGGGTTATTTGGTCAGTAGACCGTCAATGAGAACGTATAACGCCTAGAACAGGGTTATGCTAAGGCGAAAATGAAAATACTCAATAAGCAATAAGGCAGGCTATATATGCGGGAACAAATTAGCAAAGGAAATCTCGTGATCTAGTATAACATTATAGTGTGTCCTTCGGCTATTGTCGTAGCCTAAACCTATAAACAGACAGGCATGTAGGACCATCTATTGATCCTGAGAGAGACTTCTTGGGGTGAGCTGGAGACTTCTTTTCTTGGAGCGAGAGGACTTCGGAGTACGCGGCGGCTCAAAGGGGGTCACTTTGGGAATATCCGGCAATGCGCATAGATCTTGGAAAAGTTCCCAATTTTCTATCGGCAAGGGAGGAATTTTCATATGATCATAGGCGACTGTGAGATCAGTAAATGAGGCAATATTGACTCTTTTGCCCTCATAGGCGAAGGACAGGCCAAAAGGGTAGGACCACCTATACAAAACTTTTTTTCACCGATGCCAATCTGTTAAGGGCTTGAGGGACCTGCGTTTTCTCAATGTTGAAGGGGCCAAGTCCTGATATATGTCAATCCTGGACTCCTCAAACAAGAGGTCAGGGTGATTGCGTGCAGCATCTAATACAGCCGTTTTAACTTGGAAGTTAAGGAACTTACAGATTATGTCCCTGGGTGGGTCAGCTGGTTTGGGCTTGGGCCTCAGGGCTCTATGAGCTCGTTCTATGATCACTTCTTGTGGAAAGTTAGGGCCCAGCAGTAACCTGCAGATTGCAAGTATGGAAGCTGCGATGTCACTTGTGGGGACTGACTCGGGAACACCCCTGAATCTCAGGTTGTTACGGCGCCCCCGATTTTCTTGATCTTCTAATGAATTATGAAGGTCATTCAGGTACACTGCGCACCGACGGAGGGAGTCCGATACCGCAGTCTGGTGGTTCAAGATCTCTGCCTCATGCAGCTCCAGGCTTTCCACCCGGTCTCCTATCTGCCTCACCTCGTGTCTGCACGCCGACAGCTCTGCGAGGATTGGTTCCATTACTCTGTTCAGAGCAGTGTCCAGGTATTTCCTCGTGATCGGGAGTTCTGCTCTGGGTTGCGGATCCTCTGCATCGCTATCTTCTTCCGCTTGTGCTGGCGCGCGCTTCGGAGCCTTTGCCTGTGGTGACGGCGCCATCTTAGGTTCTCTTGCAGCCACCGTTGAGGCGGCTTTTTTCTGAAACTTCTCCATGTCTCCGCTTGCAATTTGATTTCTGGAGGGAGCAGGGGTGTCACCATGTCTGGCGTTCCCGATTTTTACCATTTTCGCCACTGTTAGCTTATGTTAGCTGGCGTTAGGGACGATTCTCTTTACAGAGCCGAGAGCTATGCGTCCATTCTCGTCCGGCGCAAGCTCCGCCCCCCCTGGACCCGAACTTGACCACGAACCCGAACCCCATTGAAGTCAATGGGGACCCGAACTTTTGAGCACTAAAATGGTTGTAAAAATGTCATGGAAAGGGCTAGAGGGCTGAAAATGGCATCAAAATGTAGTTAAGAGCATGGCAAGTGCTCTGCAAACAAATGTGGATAGGTAAATGACTTTAAATAACATAAAATATGTAAAAATAAAAAATAATAGGAGGACAAAGTCCATATGGAGTAGGAGGTTGAGGAGGTGTGGTGGTGTAGGTGGAAGCGGCAGTGGAGGAGGTAGCCTACACTGCTTTTTGGTTTTAAATTTATTTAATTTTTTTTAAATTAGGGTACACCCCAAAACATTGGGAAATATAACCAGTGGTAACCCCCTCCAGTCGTGCTAAACACACTTCAATTTGGAGACCCAGAAGTTGCAGGGGCTGACCCCTGTCAGTCAGTTCGTGTAGGCGTGTGCACACATACTGCCCCACCATGTCGAACGTTCCTGTGATGTTCACGATCCAATTTAAAATCTGCTCTATCAACTTTCGATTTTCTTTTCTGCGCCTACCATAGTGATCATGGGTGGCAGGGAATCAGGGTTCCAGGCCGGAGACGTAGCCTGAGAAAGGGATACCACATGCAAGGAAGGTCAATGGATGTAATCAAGCAGAAATGTGGGACAAAGTATTGAAGCATAAGCTTTCAAGTTAATGAGGGGGCGCGCGGCAATTACCCACTCCCGACTAGGGGAGGTAGTGACGATAAATAACAATACAGGACTCTTAAGATGCCCTGTTATTGGAATGATTAATAAAAAATTATAGGGAATGTCACTGTGGTATTTTTGATTTGGAAACATTATCCAGGAGAGGCCCTGCTGCCGATTTGTTGACTCTAGATAACGTCTGCCCGATCACACGTCCCTGTGATGTCCACCATCCATTTAGATATCTTCACTATCAACTTTCAATGTTCTTTTCTCAGCCTACCATGTTGATAACGGTTATTGGCGAATCAACATTCCACGCCGGAGAGGGAGCATGAGAAAGAGAGACCACATCCAAGGGAGGTTAATTGTTGGAAATATGGGACAAAGTACTAAACATGTTAGTAATAGTCTTTTGTGAACAAAGGAAGCATGGCTTTTCTGCCCAAAACCAGTTTTTACAAAGTTAGGCGTTAGACTGTGTGAGATAATTTGCTTAACTGGGTGTGGTAAGCCAACTAGATACAGTATATACCTCTATTCACAACAGCAAAACTACACAAAAATACATAACTCCTATCAAACTGAACAGAACCCCCACATTCAACTTATCCCTAGATGGCTTGGATCTGAGCGCTCAATATATCCGAACAGCGCTCAGATGCCACAAATCGCCATGGTGTTTAAGTTTAGCATGGGCTGATGAGAGAGCCCCTAATCCTGGGGCAAGAGGCTGGCAACCAGGCTTCTCCAGCACCACCAGTGGCGAGGTTGGTTTCACCACAGTGGGCAACTCTGCGGTCGTTGTGGAGACACTGCAGCATGTAATCGCTCATGTGAGCCAGGCTGCCCAGAAACAACGAAAAGCTGTCCTCTTTGGGAGGTGTATCGTTTGTGTCCAGTGATGGCCATGAGCTGGTCTGGGTGCCACCCTGCTGTGAACAAGGTTTCTCCTCCTCCTCATCCTCCACCTCGTCATCCTTCAGAACTGTGCCCTGGCTGAACAATTTTGTACCTGGCGTTTGTGGGTGCAGGAACCCACCCTCAGAGCCACTTGTGAATGACTGGTCGGAAACCCTACAAAATAATCCCTCTTTCTCCTCCTCCTGTGCCACATCCTCTTCCATCATCGCGAGCAGTGTTTTTTCAAGGAGGCATATAAGTGGGATAGTAACGCTGAGAACGGCGTTATCAGCACTGGCCATGTTGGTGGAGTACTCAAAACAGCGCAACGAGGAACAAAGGTCTCGCATGGAGGCCCAGTCATTGGTGGTGAAGTGGTGCTGTTCCGCAGAGCGACTCACCCGTGCGTGCTGCAGCTGAAACTCCACTATCGCCTGCTGCTGCTCACACAGTCTGGCCAGCATGTGCAAGGTGGAGTTCCACCTTGTGGGCACGTCGCATATGAGGCGGTGAGCATGAAGGCCGAAGTTACGCTGCGGCGCTGATAGGGGAGCAGCAGCAGGGTGAGAACGCCGAAAGCGCACACAGAGTGCAGCTCTGACATATCGGGGTAATTTTTAAGGAATCTCTGCACCACCAAATTCAGCACATGCGCCAGGCAAGGGATGTGTGTCAAACCGGCTAGTCCCAGAGCTGCTACGAAATTTCAACCACTATCGCACACCACCAGGCCGGACTTGAGGCTCACTGGCACCAACCACTAAGTTTTAAAACTGCCTGCTGTCATTTATGGAGTAGGAGGAGGAAGCAACAAGAGGCAAACTGAAGTCACTGCAATCCTCTGTGGTGGAAGGACATGCGCCAAACTGCTATCTGCCTCAGGCCCAGCCATAACTGCATTTATCCAGTGTGCTGTTATGGAGATATAACGTCCCTGACCGTGCTTACTGGTCCACGTATCCGTAGTGAGGTGCACATTAACACAGATGGGTTGTGCAGGGAAGGGATGGCTCCCCTGGAAAAGTAGTGGCGGCTGGGCACGACATACTGTGGGAAAGCCACCACCATAAGGCCTTTAAAACTCTCCATCTCCACCAGACGGAATGACAGTATTTCAAAGGCCAGTAATTTTGAAATGCTGGCATTCAGGGCTAGGGATTGTGGGTGGGTAGGGGGGTACTTCCTCTTCCTCTCCAGTGTTTGGGAGATGGAGAGCTGAACGCGTCCGCAGGACATTGCGGAGATGCTTGGTGAGCCAGGTGGTGGTGTTTCTGGCAGATCCTCTGTTTGCGGGGTGGCAGGTGCCACTGTCACTCCAGAGGTGGATGAAGAGGCCGAGACTGCAGCAGAAGAAGAGGCAGGAGGAGCCAGAGACCTTTCTTGGTTTTTGAGGTGTCTACTCCACTGCAGCTCGTGCTTTGCACTTAAATGCCTGGTCATGCATGTTGTGCTCAGGTTGAGAACGTTTATACCTTGCTTCAGGCTATGATTGCACAGCATGCAAACCACTTGTGTCTTGTCATCCGAGCATTGTCTAAAGAACTACCATGCCAGGGAACTCTTTGGAGCTGGCTTTGGTGTGCTTGGTCCCCTGCTGCAGTGGGCAGTACCAGGCGTACTGTCTAGGACACGGCTGCTCCGCTTTTGCACCCTGCTCTATCTTCTGCTGTGCCGTTGGCTCTGTGCGACCACCGCTTCTTCCTCCGAACTACATAGGTCACTCGCATGACCTTGATTCAATGTGGGGTCGAAGACCTCATCGTTCTCCACATCATATTCCACCCAGTCCTCACCCCTGCCCTCCTTGTCAGTCTGCACACTTTTGAAAGCCCCAGCAGATGGCACCTGTGTTTCGTTATCATCCGAGACGTGCTGCGATGGTCCTCCCATGTACTCATCTTGAAACATAAGTGGCTGGGCATCAGTGCACTCAATCTCTTCCACTTCTGGAGCAGGGATAGGTGGATGGCCCTGGGAAACCCTGCTAACAGTCATCAAAAAGCACAAGAGACTGCTGCATGACTTGGGGCTCAGACTGCTTGGCTGATTTGCAAGGGGGTGAGGTGAAAGACTGATGGACATCGGCTGCAGGTGCCAACTCTGATCTTTCAGCAGGAGACTGGGTGGGAGACAATGTAAAGGAACTGGAGGCACTGTCAGCAACCCAATCTACTATCGCATGTACTTGTTCTGGCCTCACCATTTGTAGGACTGCATTAGGCCCAACCAAATACCACTGCAGGTTCTGTCGCTTACTCGCACCTGAGGAAGGGGTTTCATTTGTGCATGTAGCTTGTACAGATCAACCACTTCCTCTCCATGCAACAGGAGCTCCACCAGCATCACTACGACCTGGGCCACGTCCCTTATTTGACGCTCTCCTCATATTTGTCGAGTTTAGGATCTTGCCCTAAATGGGTGTTTAATTAATAGCAGAATAGAACGACATTATATAACTGTTGTATCTCACACGTACAGATGCAGACTAGGCTGCAATTAAAGTTTTTTGTCCAAAATTGGTGTTTGTTTAATAACTGAATAGAACCACAGTATGTAAAGGGTGTATCTCACACGTCCTGATATAGACTAGGCCGCAATTCAATTTGTTTGCCCAAAATGGCTGTATTTTAAATAACCGAATAGAACCACAGTATCTATAGGGTGAATCTCACAATGACATATGCAGCAAAGGCTGCAAAATAAACTTTTTTGCCCAAAATGGGTGTTTGTTTAATAACTTAATATGACAGCAGTATATAAACCTTGAATTTCACACGTGCTGATGCAGCAAGTGCCCAAAAAGGGTGTTTTGTATTTTGCCCAAAAAGGGTGTTTTATTAATAGAAGAATATAACCATAGTATCTAAAGGGTGTATCTCACACCCACTGATCCAGACTAGGCTACAATTAAATATTTTTTGCCCAAAATGGCTGTATTTCAAATAACTGAATAGAACCACAGTATCTAAAGGGTGTATCTCACAGGTACTGATCCAGACTAGGCCGGAATTTAAGATTTTTGACCAAAATGTCTGTTCTTCAAATTTTGATCGGGACAGTGAGTTAAGCAATAATCTAGGTTTTCCTGATTTCCATATGAAAGAACGGAACTCTCTAGAGAGTTTTTGAATATCTGCCTGTCTGATTAGGATTGGCAGCGTTTGCATAGGATTATAATAATTTGACGAAACTCATCATTCTCAGAAGATGGCAGCGACCTAAAAATGACAAAGGTAATTTTTCCCATGATTTGAGCTCCGTTATAATTTTGGTGCATATTGGAGGGTAATTAAGAGAATATAAGGATTCCCAAGTTTTGCCAATACGTATCCCTTGGTATTTTATGAAGAGTGGTGCAATAGAAACTGGGGTATCTCTGAAAGCAGCTTTGTTGAGAGTTTGGGCCGGGGACAAATCTAGTATTTCGCATTTGGTTAAATTTACTTTGAAGCCGGATAATTTCTCGAAGCGTGATATTAGTAAAAAAATGGGTGGAAGTTCTATTTGAGGTTGTGACAAAAATATAAGCAGGTCATCTGCGAATAGGGCATGTGAGAGAGCAAGATTTCCTATTTTGATCCCTGGGATTGAATCAGATTTTGCAATCTGTTTGGAAAGCGGTTCCAGGGCCAAATTAAAGAGTAGCCTTCTTCAGGTTAAAGGGCTGTGATAAATGATCTGGAATAGCAATCCTAGCCATAGGGGTGTTATATAGAGAGGAAATATATGTAGTAAGGTAGCCTCTCTAATACCTTGTTGAGCCATACCCAGCTAACATTGTCAAAAGCTTTCTCCACGTCTATTGCGAGTAAGGCCTCATGCACACGACCGTTGTGTGCATCAGTGGCCGTTGTTCCGTTTTCTGTGATTTTCTGCGGACCCATTGACTTTCAATGTTCTGTTTTTTTTCATGTCCGTGGATCCTCCAAAAATCAAGGAAGACCAACGGACGAAAAAACGGTCACAGATCATGGACTAACCGAACCCAGTTTTGCGGACCGTGAAAAAATACTGTCGTGTGCATGAGGCCTAAAGCAGGTGATGGATGAAGATGCAGTGATAATTTAATGGCATCTAGAATCACCAGTACTTTTCTTATGTTGTATACTGCAAATCTACCCTTAATGAAACCTGTCTGATGTTCTGACACAATTTTGGGCATTATCTCTGATAGTCATTATCTTTGAAATGTATTTAAGATCGTTGTCAATTAGCGAGATCGGGCGATATGATGACGGCAAGGTATTATCTCTGCCTGGCTTCGGTAAAACTTTTATATAAGCTGTGTTCATATGTGAAGGTATTGGGAGTCCCTGTAAATTTGGTTGTAGAAAGATGCGAGAATTGGGGAAACCTTGTGAGCTAACATTTTGTAGAATTCATTTGTATATCCATCCGGACCTGGGGCTTTACCGTTTTTTGAGTAACTTATGACGTTTAGGACTTCTTCTTTCCGTAATGGGCTGGTTTAATATTGCCAAATCTTCCTCTGCAACTCGCGACAATGACGTTAGATATTGACGTGAATCTATCATTTGTTCATCTGGGGTGTTAGTGGTGTAGAGGGATTTTACAAAAATCTTTTAATATTTCCACTATCTCCTTTGAGTTGTGACATACTTTTCCTTGGGGATTTTTTAGGCCGGAATAAATGTTTTTCAAATAACTGAATATAACCACAGTATCTAAAGTGTGTATCTCACAATGACATATGCAGCAAAGGCTGAAAAATTAAGTTTTTTTGCCCAAAATGGGTGTTTGTTTAATGACTGAATATGACAGCAGTAAATAACCATTAAATTTCACACGTGCTGATGCAGCAAGGGCAGAAAAATTGTGTATCTTGCCCAAAAAGGGTGTTTTATTAATAGAAGACTATAACCACAGTATCTAAAGTGTGTATCTCACACGTACAGATGAAAACTAGGCTGCAATTAAAGTTTTTTGCCTAAAATGGGTGTTTGTTTAATAACTGACTATGACAGCAGTATGTAACGCTTGAATTTCACACGTGCTGATGCTGCAAGGGCTGTAAAATTTTGTATTCTGCCAAAAAAGTGTGTTTTAAAAAACCCAGAAGATTATGGCTGTATTTCTAGTTTAAATTGCACACTGAATAATCCAGATGTTGGATAGTGCCAAAAATTTGTGTTTTTTCAAAGCCAGAAAATTATTTAAATTTGTAAAACTTGTTTTTAACTATCACAAGTTGGAGGAGTGTTTAAACTAGGGACTAAGGGGGAAGAAAATTACATTATAGGAGGGAAAGATAGTGTAGATAGAGACCAGGGGCAAGGTAGTGGGACTGGGGGAGGACTGGAAGGAGGGACTAGAACAGTTGAGAAGGAAAGATGTAGGGTAAAAAATATACATAAACCTCTCAAATGTATGTATACTAATGCCAGATGCTTGACTAATAAAACTGGGGAGCTGGAGTTGGTGATGTGTGAGGAGGACTATGACATAGTGGGAATAACTGAGACATGGCTGGATTATAGCTATGACTGGGCAGTTAATGTACAGGGTTACAGTCTGTTTAGAAAGGATCGTCAAAACCGGAAAGGGGGAGGGTCTGCCTTTATGTAAAGGCTTGTCTAAAGCCCACACTCCGCAAAAATGTAAGTGAGGGATGTGAACATGTGAACACTGTGGGTAGAGATACATGGAGCTAAAAACAGCAATAAATTACTAATAGAAGTTTACTATAAACCACCTAATATACTAGAGTCCACAGAAAATCTACTACTAAACGAGATAGACGAGGCGGCAAATCATAATGAGGTGGTTATTATGGGGGACTTCAACTACCCAGATATAGACTGGGAAACTGAAACTTGTATATCTCATAAGGGAAATGGCTTCTTGGCAATAACCAAAGACAATTACCTCTTCCAACTGGTTCAGGACACGACTAGAGGGATGGCCATATTGGACTTAGTATTAACCAATAGGTCTGACAGAACAACAAACGTGCAGGTTGGGGGACACCTGGGAAATAGTGACCATAAAGTAATAACCTTCCAATTATCATTGAAAAGAGCGTTTCTACAGGGAGGAACAAAAATACCAAACATTAAAAAAGCTAAATTTAGCCAACCAAGAGAGGCCATAGGCCAAGTCCTCAAAAATAAAAATACAGCCACAAAATGGGATATCTTTAAAAACATCCTAAAATCTCATTGTGAGAGGTATTGGAATAAAAAGTTAAGGAACAAAAAGAAACCAATGTAGATAAATAGAACTGTAAAGAAAGCAATAAATGACAAAAAGAAAGCATATAAAACACTAAAACAGGAGGGTAGCACAGAAGCACTGAAAAACTATAAGGAAAAAAATAGAACATGTAGAAAACTAATAAAAGCGGCCAAACTAGAGACCGAGAGATTAATTGCCAAAGAGAGTAAAACTAACCCTAAAATGTTCTTCAATTATATAAATGTTAAAAAGTATAAATCTGAAGGCGTTGGCCCTTTAAAGAGTAATGAGGGGGGTGTCGCAGAGAGCGACGAGGAGAAAGCAAAGCTGTTAAATATTTTTTTTCTCCAATTATATTCACTGAGGAAAATAAACTGTCAGATGACATGCAGAATGTAAAAATAAATTCCCCATTAAAAGTGTCCTGTCTGACCCAGGAAAAAGTACATCAGCAACTTAAAAAGATTAAAATGGACAAAAATTGCCAGGACCGGATGGCATACACCCCCGTATCCTAAAGGAATTAAGTAATGTCATATCCAGACCCTTATTTCTGATATTTGCAGACTCTATACTGATAGGGAATGTCCCACAGGATTGGCGCATGGCAAATGTGGTGCCAATATTCAAAAAGGGTCCAAAAACAGAGCCTGGAAACTATAGGCCAGTAAGTTTAACATCTGTTGTGGGTAAACTGTTTGAGGGTTTTCTGAGAGATGCTATCTTAGACCATCTCAATGGAAATAAGCAAATAACGCCATATCAGCATGGCTTCGTGAGGATCAGTCATGCCAAACTAATTTAATCAGTTTCTTTGAGGAGGTAAGTTCTAGACTTGACAGCGGCGAATCAATGGATGTCGTATATCTGGACTTCTCCAAAGCATTTGACACTGTACCACATAAAAGGTTAGTTTATAAAATGAGAATGCTTGGACTGGGAGAAAACGTCTGTATGTGGGTAAGTAACTGGCTCAATGATAGAAAACAGAGGGTGGTTATTAACGGTACACACTCAGATTGGGTCACTGTCACTAGTGGGGTACCTCAGGGGTCAGTATTGGGTCCTATTTAGAGTTGAGCGAACACCTGGATGTTCGGGTTCGAGAAGTTCGGCCGAACATCCCGGAAATGTTCGGGTTCGGGATCCGAACCCGATCCGAACTTCGTCCCGAACCCGAACCCCATTGAAGTCAATGGGGACCCGAACTTTTCGGCACTAAAAAGGCTGTAAAACAGCCCAGGAAAGAGCTAGAGGGCTGCAAAAGGCAGCAACATGTAGGTAAATCCCCTGCAAACAAATGTGGATAGGGAAATGAATTAAATTA
Source organism: Bufo gargarizans (assembly GCF_014858855.1). Classification (NCBI taxonomy): domain Eukaryota; kingdom Metazoa; phylum Chordata; class Amphibia; order Anura; family Bufonidae; genus Bufo; species Bufo gargarizans. The sequence goes on along the minus strand of NC_058085.1, from coordinate 217,926,799 downwards.
AAAATTAAATAAATAAAAATTAACCAAAATCAATTGGAGAGAGGTTCCATAGCAGAGAATCTGGCTTCCCGTCACCCACCACTGGAACAGTCCATTCTCAGATATTTAGGCCCCGGCACCCAGGCAGAGGAGAGAGGTCCCGTAACAGAGAATCTGTCTTCATGTCAGCAGAGAATTAGTCTGCATGTCATAGCAGAGAATGAGGCTTCACGTCAGCCACCACTGCAACAGTCCATTGGCATATATTTAGGCCCAGCACCCAGGCAGAGGAGGGAGGTCCCGTAACAGAGAATCTGTCTTCATGTCAGCAGAGAATTAGTCTGCATGTCATAGCAGAGAATGAGGCTTCACGTCAGCCACCACTGCAACAGTCCATTGGCATATATTTAGGCCCAGCACACACACAGGCAGAGGAGAGAGGTCCCGTAACAGAGAATCTGGCTTCATGTCAGCAGAGAATCAGTCTGCATGTCATAGCAGAGAATGAGGCTTCACGTCAGCCACCACTGCAACAGTCCATTGGCATATATTTAGGCCCAGCACACACACAGGCAGAGGAGAGAGGTCCCGTAACAGAGGATCTGGCTTCATGTCAGCAGAGAATCAGTCTGCATGTCATAGCAGAGAATCAGGCTTCACGTCAGCCACCACTGCAACAGTCCATTGTCATAAATTTAGGCCCAGCACCCAGGCAGAGGAGAGAGGTCCCGTAACAGACAATCTGGCTTCATGTCAGCAGAGAATTAGTCTGCATGTCATAGCAGAGAATGAGGCTTCACGTCAGCCACCACTGCAACAGTCCATTGGCATATATTTAGGCCTAGCACACAGGCAGAGGAGAGAGGTCCCGTAACAGACAATCTGGCTTCATGTCAGCAGAGAATCAGTCTGCATGTCATAGCAGAGAATGAGGCTTCACGTCACCCACCACTGCAACAGTCCATTGGCATATATTTAGGCCTAGCACACAGGCAGAGCAGAGAGGTCCCGTAACAGACAATCTGGCTTCATGACAGCAGAGAATCAGTCTGCATGTCATAGCAGAGAATGAGGCTTCACGTCACCCACCACTGAAACAGTCCATTGGCATATATTTAGGCCTAGCACACAGGCAGAGCAGAGAGGTCCCGTAACAGACAATCTGGCTTCATGACAGCAGAGAATCAGTCTGCATGTCATAGCAGAGAATGAGGCTTCACGTCACCCACCACTGCAACAGTCCATTGGCATATATTTAGGCCTAGCACACAGGCAGAGCAGAGAGGTCCCGTAACAGACGATCTGGCTTCATGTCAGCAGAGAATCAGTCTGCATGTCATAGCAGAGAATGAGGCTTCACGTCAGCCACCACTGCAACAGTCCATTGGCATATATTTAGGCCCAGCACCCAGGCAGAGGAGGGAGGTCCCGTAACAGAGAATCTGTCTTCATGTCAGCAGAGAATTAGTCTGCATGTCATAGCAGAGAATGAGGCTTCACGTCAGCCACCACTGCAACAGTCCATTGGCATATATTTAGGCCCAGCACACACACAGGCAGAGGAGAGAGGTCCCGTAACAGAGAATCTGTCTTCATGTCAGCAGAGAATTAGTCTGCATGTCATAGCAGAGAATCAGGCTTCACGTCACCCACCACTGCAACAGTCCATTGGCATATATTTAGGCCCAGCACCCAGGCAGAGGAGGGAGGTCCCGTAACAGAGAATCTGTCTTCATGTCAGCAGAGAATTAGTCTGCATGTCATAGCAGAGAATGAGGCTTCACGTCAGCCACCACTGCAACAGTCCATTGGCATATATTTAGGCCCAGCACACACACAGGCAGAGGAGAGAGGTCCCGTAACAGAGAATCTGTCTTCATGTCAGCAGAGAATTAGTCTGCATGTCATAGCAGAGAATGAGGCTTCACGTCAGCCACCACTGCAACAGTCCATTGGCATATATTTAGGCCCAGCACACACACAGGCAGAGGAGAGAGGTCCCCTAACAGACAATCTGGATTCATGTCAGCAGAGAATTAGTCTGCATGTCATAGCAGAGAATGAGGCTTCACGTCACCCACCACTGCAACAGTCCATTGGCATATATTTAGGCCCAGCACCCAGGCAGAGGAGGGAGGTCCCGTAACAGAGAATCTGTCTTCATGTCAGCAGAGAATTAGTCTGCATGTCATAGCAGAGAATGAGGCTTCACGTCAGCCACCACTGCAACAGTCCATTGGCATATATTTAGGCCTAGCACACAGGCAGAGGAGAGAGGTCCCGTAACAGACAATCTGGCTTCATGTCAGCAGAGAATCAGTCTGCATGTCATAGCAGAGAATGAGGCTTCACGTCAGCCACCACTGCAACAGTCCATTGTCATAAATTTAGGCCCAGCACCCAGGCAGAGGAGAGAGGTCCCGTAACAGACAATCTGGCTTCATGTCAGCAGAGAATCAGTCTGCATGTCATAGCAGAGAATGAGGCTTCACGTCAGCCACCACTGCAACAGTCCATTGTCATAAATTTAGGCCCAGCACCCAGGCAGAGGAGAGAGGTCCCGTAACAGACAATCTGGCTTCATGTCAGCAGAGAATTAGTCTGCATGTCATAGCAGAGAATCAGGCTTCATGTCAGCCACCACTGCAACAGTCCATTGGCATATATTTAGGCCTAGCACACAGGCAGAGGAGAGGTTCATTCAACTTTGGGTAGCATCGCAATATAATGGTAAAATGAAAATAAAAATAGGATTGAATGAGGAAGTGCCCTGGAGTCCAATAATATATGGTTATGGGGAGGTAGTTAATGTCTAATCTGGACAAGGGACGGACAGGTCCTGTGGGATCCATGCCTGGTTCATTTTTATGAACGTCAGCTTGTCCACATTGGCTGTAGACAGGCGGCTGCGTTTGTCTGTAATGACGCCCCCTGCCGTGCTGAATACACGTTCAGACAAAACGCTGGCTGCCGGGCAGGCCAGCACCTCCAAGGCATAAAAGGCTAGCTCTGGCCACGTGGACAATTTAGAGACCCAGAAGTTGAATGGGGCCGAACCATCAGTCAGTACGTGGAGGGGTGTGCACACGTACTGTTCCACCATGTTAGTGAAATGTTGCTTCCTGCTAACACGTTGCGTATCAGGTGGTGGTGCAGTTAGCTGTGGCGTGTTGACAAAAGTTTTCCACATCTCTGCCATGCTAACCCTGCCCTCAGAGGAGCTGGCCGTGACACAGCTGCCTTGGCGACCTCTTGCTCCTCCTCTGCCTTGGCCTTGGGCTTCCACTTGTTCCCCTGTGACATTTGGGAATGCTCTCAGTAGCGCGTCTACCAACGTGCGCTTGTACTCGCGCATCTTCCTATCACGCTCCAGTGCAGGAAGTAAGGTGGGCACATTGTCTTTGTAGCGTGGATCCAGCAGGGTGGCAACCCAGTAGTCCGCACAGGTTAAAATGTGGGCAACTCTGCTGTCGTTGCGCAGGCACTGCAGCATGTAGTCGCTCATGTGTGCCAGGCTGCCCAGGGATAAGGACAAGCTGTCCTCTGTGGGAGGCGTATCGTCATCGTCCTGCCTTTCCCCCCAGCCACGCACCAGTGATGGACCCGAGCTGCGTTGGGTGCCACCCCGCTGTGACCATGCTTCATCCTCATCCTCCTCCACCTCCTCCTCATCCTCGTCCTCCTCGTCCTCCAGTAGTGGGCCCTGGCTGGCCACATTTGTACCTGGCCTCTGCTGTTGCCAAAAACCTCCCTCTGAGTCACTTCGAAGAGACTGGCCTGAAAGTGCTAAAAATGACCCCTCTTCCTCCTCCTCCTCCTCCTGGGCCACCTCCTCTTCCATCATCGCCCTAAGTGTTTTCTCAAGGAGACATAGAAGTGGTATTGTAACGCTGATAACGGTGTCATCGCCACTGGCCATGTTGGTGGAGTACTCGAAACAGCGCAACAGGGCACACAGGTCTCGCATGGAGGCCCAGTCATTGGTGGTGAAGTGGTGCTGTTCTGTAGTGCGACTGACCCGTGCGTGCTGCAGCTGAAACTCCACTATGGCCTGCTGCTGCTCGCACAGTCTGTCCAGCATGTGCAAGGTGGAGTTCCACCTGGTGGGCACGTCGCATATGAGGCGGTGAGCGGGAAGGCCGAAGTTACGCTGTAGCGCAGACAGGCGAGCAGCAGCAGGATGTGAACGCCGGAAGCGCGAACAGACGGCCCGCACTTTATGCAGCAGCTCTGACATGTCGGGGTAGTTGTGAATGAACTTCTGCACCACCAAATTCAGCACATGCGCCAAGCAAGGGATGTGCGTCAAATTGGCTAGTCCCAGAGCTGCAACGAGATTTCGCCCATTATCACACACCACCAGGCCGGGCTTGAGGCTCACCGGCAGCAACCACTCGTCGGTCTGTTGTTCTATACCCCGCCACAACTCCTGTGCGGTGTGGGGCCTGTCCCCCAAACATATGAGTTTCAGAATGGCCTGCTGACGTTTACCCCGGGCTGTGCTGAAGTTGGTGGTGAAGGTGTGTGGCTGACTGGATGAGCAGGTGGAAGAAGAGGAGGAGGAAGCCGAGAAGGAGGAGGTGGCAACAGGAGGCAAAGAATGTTGCCCTGCGATCCTTGGCGGCGGAAGGACGTGCGCCAAACAGCTCTCCGCCTGGGGCCCAGCTGCCACTACATTTACCCAGTGTGCAGTTAGGGAGATATAGCGTCCCTGGCCGTGCTTACTGGTCCACGTATCTGTGGTTAGGTGGACCTTGCCACAGATGGCGTTGCGCAGTGCACACTTGATTTTATCGGATACTTGGTTGTGCAGGGAAGGCTCTCTTGGAGAAGTAGTGCCGGCTGGGAACAACATACTGTGGGACAGCAAGCGACATGAGCTGTTTGAAGCTGTCTGTGTCCACCAGCCTAAATGACAGCATTTCATAGGCCAGTAGTTTAGAAATGCTGGCATTCAGGGCCAGGGATCGAGGGTGGCTAGGTGGGAATTTACGCTTTCTATCAAATGTTTGTGAGATGGAGAGCTGAACGCTGGCGTGTGACATGGTTGAGACGCTTGGTGACGGAGGTGGTGGTGTTGGTGGTACATCCCCTGTTTGCTGGGCGGCAGGTGCCAACGTTCCTCCAGAGGCGGAGGAAGAGGCCGAGGCGGCAGCAGCAGAATAGGCCGAGGCGGCAGCAGCAGAAGAGGTAGCAGGGGGAGCCTGAGTGACTTCCTTGGTTTTAAGGTGTTTACTTTACTGCAGTTCATGCTTTGCATGCAGGTGCCTGGTCATGCAGGTTGTGCTCAGGTTCAGAACGTTAATGCCTCGCTTCAGGCTCTGATGGCACAGCGTGCAAACCACTCGGGTCTTGTCGTCAGCACATTGTTTGAAGAAGTGCCATGCCAGGGAACTCCTTGAAGCTGCCTTTGGGGTGCTCGGTCCCAGATGGCGGCGGTCAGTAGCAGGCGGAGTCTCTTGGCGGCGGGTGTTCTGCTTTTGCCCACTGCTCCCTCTTTTGCTACGCTGTTGGCTCGGTCTCACCACTGCCTCTTCCTCCGAACTGTGAAAGTCAGTGGCACGACCTTCATTCCATGTGGGGTCTAGGACCTCATCGTCCCCTGCATCGTCTTCCACCCAGTCTTGATCCCTGACCTCCTGTTCAGTCTGCACACTGCAGAAAGACGCAGCAGTTGGCACCTGTGTTTCGTCATCATCAGAGACATGCTGAGGTGGTATTCCCATGTCCTCATCATTAGGAAACATAAGTGGTTGTGCGTCAGTGCATTCTATGTCTTTCACCGCTGGGGAAGGGCTAGGTGGATGCCCTTGGGAAACCCTGCCAGCGGAGTCTTCAAACAGCATAAGAGACTGCTGCATAACTTGAGGCTGAGACAGTTTCCCTGGTATGCATGGGGGTGATGTGACAGACTGATGGGGTTGGTTTTCAGGCGCCATCTGTGCGCTTTCTGCAGAAGACTGGGTGGGAGATAATGTGAACGTGCTGGATCCACTGTCGGCCACCCAATTGACTAATGCCTGTACCTGCTCAGGCCTTACCATCCTTAGAACGGCATTGGGCCCCACCATATATCGCTGTAAATTCTGGCGGCTACTGGGACCTGAGGTAGTTGGTACACTAGGACGTGTGGATGTGGCAGAACGGCCACGTCCTCTCCCAGCACCAGAGGGTCCACTAACACCACCACGACCATGTCCACGTCCGCGTCCCTTACTAGATGTTTTTCTCATTGTTATGGTTCACCACAACAACAAATATATTATTTGGCCCAATGTATTGTATTCAAATTCAGCGGGATATAAATTTGAGGCCTAGTATTTAGGCGCTGGGTGACCGGTATGGATTTAGTGACAGAATTAGACTTGGAAATGCACAGAAGCGTGTGTGTGAAGTTATTCTGAATGACCCTATGTGCACCTTCAATATGATCTACCCTTTTAGGGATAGATTTCAAATAGCTCTGATATAGCAGAAACGACTAAATTATGAAATTGCTAAATTGGGAATTGTATTTCAACCCAGAACAAAAAATGTGCTTTGACGGACACTAAATAACTTTCCCAGCCACAACAGGACAGCGGTAACGAGAGATTTAGCGGGATATAAATTTGAGGCCTAGTATTTAGGCGCTGGGTGACAGGTATGGGTTTAGTGACAGAATTAGATTTGGAAATGCACAGTAGCGGGTGTGTGAAGTTATTCTGAATGACCCTATGTGCACCTTGAATATTATATACCCTTTTAGGGATAGATTTCAAATAGCTCTGATATAGCAGAAACCACTAAATTATGAAATTGCTAAATTGGGAATTGAATTTCAACCCAGAACAAGAAATGTGCTTGAACGGACACTAAATAACTCGCCCAGCTACAGCACTAAGGACAGATTTAGCGGGATATAAATTTGAGGCCTAGTATTTAGGCGCTGGGTGACAGGTATGGGTTTAGTGCCAGAATTAGACTTGGAAATACACAGTAGCGGGTGTGTGTGAAGTTATTCTGAATGACCCAATGTGCACCTTGAATATTATATACCCTTTTAGGGATAGATTTCAAATAGCTCTGATATAGCAGAAACCACTAAATTATGAAATTGCTAAATTGGGAATTGTATTTCAACCCAGAACAAGAAATGTGCTTGAACGGACACTAAATAACTCGCCCAGCTACAGCACTAAGGACAGATTTAGCGGGATATAAATTTGATACCTAGTATTTAGGCGCTGGGTGACAGGTATGGGTTTAGTGCCAGAATTAGACTTGGAAATACACAGTAGCGGGTGTGTGTGAAGTTATTCTGAATGACCCAATGTGCACCTTGAATATTATATACCCTTTTAGGGATAGATTTCAAATAGCTCTGATATAGCAGAAACCACTAAATTATGAAATTGCTAAATTGGGAATTGTATTTCAACCCAGAACAAGAAATGTGCTTGAACGGACACTAAATAACTCGCCCAGCTACAGCACTAAGGACAGATTTAGCGGGATATAAATTTGAGGCCTAGTATTTAGGCGCTGGGTGACAGGTATGGGTTTAGTGCCAGAATTAGACTTGGAAATACACAGTAGCGGGTGTGTGTGAAGTTATTCTGAATGACCCAATGTGCACCTTGAATATTATATACCCTTTTAGGGATAGATTTCAAATAGCTCTGATATAGCAGAAACCACTAAATTATGAAATTGCTAAATTGGGAATTGTATTTCAACCCAGAACAAGAAATGTGCTTGAACGGACACTAAATAACTCGCCCAGCTACAGCACTAAGGACAGATTTAGCGGGATATAAATTTGAGGCCTAGTATTTAGGCGCTGGGTGACAGGTATGGGTTTAGTGCCAGAATTAGACTTGGAAATACACAGTAGCGGGTGTGTGTGAAGTTATTCTGAATGACCCAATGTGCACCTTGAATATTATATACCCTTTTAGGGATAGATTTCAAATAGCTCTGATATAGCAGAAACCACTAAATTATGAAATTGCTAAATTGGGAATTGTATTTCAACCCAGAACAAGAAATGTGCTTGAACGGACACTAAATAACTCGCCCAGCTACAGCACTAAGGACAGATTTAGCGGGATATAAATTTGAGGCCTAGTATTTAGGCGCTGGGTGACAGGTATGGGTTTAGTGCCAGAATTAGACTTGGAAATACACAGTAGCGGGTGTGTGTGAAGTTATTCTGAATGACCCAATGTGCACCTTGAATATTATATACCCTTTTAGGGATAGATTTCAAATAGCTCTGATATAGCAGAAACCACTAAATTATGAAATTGCTAAATTGGGAATTGTATTTCAACCCAGAACAAGAAATGTGCTTGAACGGACACTAAATAACTCGCCCAGCTACAGCACTAAGGACAGATTTAGCGGGATATAAATTTGAGGCCTAGTATTTAGGCGCTGGGTGACAGGTATGGGTTTAGTGCCAGAATTAGACTTGGAAATACACAGTAGCGGGTGTGTGTGAAGTTATTCTGAATGACCCAATGTGCACCTTGAATATTATATACCCTTTTAGGGATAGATTTCAAATAGCTCTGATATAGCAGAAACCACTAAATTATGAAATTGCTAAATTGGGAATTGTATTTCAACCCAGAACAAGAAATGTGCTTGAACGGACACTAAATAACTCGCCCAGCTACAGCACTAGGGACAGATTTAGCTGGATATAAATTTGAGGCCTAGTATTTAGGCGCTGCGTGACAGGTATGGGTTTAGTGACAGAATTAGACTTGGAAATACACAGTAGCGGGTGTGTGTGAAGTTATTCTGAATGACCCAATGTGCACCTTGAATATTATATACCCTTTTAGGGATAGATTTCAAATAGCTCTGATATAGCAGAAACCACTAAATTATGAAATTGCTAAATTGGGAATTGTATTTCAACCCAGAACAAGAAATGTGCTTGAACGGACACTAAATAACTCGCCCAGCTACAGCACTAGGGACAGATTTAGCTGGATATAAATTTGAGGCCTAGTATTTAGGCGCTGGGTGACCGGTATGGATTTAGTGACAGAATTAGACTGGGATATGGCCAAAAAATAAACAGACTATTGCTGGTTAAATGCACTTGGTGTGACAGCTTCACCCTGATGTAGGCTTTAGCCAAAAAACAACCACACCATTGAGGGTTAAATGCACTTGGTGACAGGCGCAGCTTGCCCCTGATTTAGTATATGGCCAAAAAATGAACAGACTATTGCTGGTTAAATGCACTTGGTGTGACAGCTTCACCCTGATGTAGGCTTTAGCCAAAAAACAACCACACCATTGAGGGTTAAATGCACTTGGTGACAGGCGCAGCTTGCCCCTGATTTTGTATATGGCCAAAAAATGAACAGACTATTGCTGGTTAAATGCACTTGGTGTGACAGCTTCACCCTGATGTAGGCTTTAGCCAAAAAACAACCACACCATTGAGGGTTAAATGCACTTGGTCGCAGCTTGTGCTGGCGCACCACAAGACACAAAATGGCCGCCGATCACCCCAGAAAAATGTGACTGACAAACGGTCTGTGCAGCCTAAAAACAGTGAGCAATTGAGGATCAGCAGCTCAATGATCCACAGCTGCAGATCGATCAGTTAATCAAGTCCTTTGGAGGAGTTAATCTGCCTAATCTCGCCCTACTGTCGCAGCCGCAACCTCTCCCTACGCTAATCAGAGCAGAGTGACGGGCGGCGCTATGTGACTCCAGCTTAAATAGAGGCTGGGTCACATGGTGCTCTGGCCAATCACAGCCATGCCAATAGTAGGCATGGCTGTGATGGCCTCTTGGGGCAAGTAGTATGACGCTTGTTGATTGGCTGCTTTGCAGCCTTTCAAAAAGCGCCAAGAAAGCGTCACAAAAGCGCGAAGAAAGCGACGAACACCGAACCCGAACCCAGACTTTTACGAAAATGTCCGGGTTCGGGTCCGTGTCACGGACACCCCAAAATTCGGTACGAACCCGAACTATACAGTTCGAGTTCGCTCATCCCTAGTCCTATTCTCTTCAATATATTTATTAATGATCTTGTAGAAGGCTTGCATAGTAAAGTATACATTTTCGCAGATGACACTAAACTGTGTAAAGTAATTAACACTGAAGAGGACAGTATACTACTACAGAGGGATCTGGATAGATTGGAGGCTTGGGCAGATAAGTGGCAGATGAGGTTTAACACTGACAAATGTAAAGTCACCTGTACATACTAAATGGTAAAACACTCGGTAACACTGACATTGAAAAGGATCTAGGAATTTTAATAAACAGCAAACTAAGCTGCAAAAACCAGTGTCAGGCAGCTGCTGCCAAGGCCAATAAGATAATGGGTTGCATCAGAAGGGGCATAGATGCCCGTGATAAGAACATAGTCCTACCACTTTACAAATCGCTAGTCAGACCACACATGGAGTACTGTGTACAGTTCTGGGCTCCTGGAAACAAAGCAGACATAGCAGAGCTGGAGAAGGTCCAGAGGAGGGCAACTAAAGTAATAACTGGAATGGGACAACTACAGTACCCTGAAAGAATATCAAAATTAGGGCTATTCACATTAGAAAAAAAGACGACTGAGGGGAGATCTAATTAATATGTATAAATATATCAGGGGTCAGTACAGAGATCTATCCCATCATCTATTTATCCCCAGGACTGTGACTGTGACGAGGGGACATCCTCTGCATCTGGAGGAAAGAAGGTTTGTACACAAACATAGAAAAGGATTCTTTATGGTAAGAGCAGTCAGACTATGGAATTCTCTGCCTGAGGAGGTGGTGATGGTGAGTACAATAAAGGAATTCATGAGGGGCCTGGATGTATTTCTGGAGCGTAACAATATTACAGTCTATAGCTTCTAGAGAGGGGTCGTTGATCCAGAGAGTTATTCTGATTGCCTGATTGGAGTCGGGAAGGAATTTTTTATTCCCCTAAAGTAGGGAAAATTGGCTTCTACCTTCTAGGTTATTTTTTTTTTGCCTTCCTCTGGATCAACTTGCAGGATAACAGACCGAACTGGATGGACACATGTTTTTTTTCGGCCTTATGTACTATGTTACTATGTTACAGATGCAGTAAGGGCTGCAATATTAAGTATTTTGGGAAAAAATTTATTTTTCATAACAGAATATAAAAGCTGTATAAAACGATAGAATTTCACACGTGCAGATGCAGCTAGGGCTGTAAAATAGTGTATTTTGCACAAAAATGGTATTTTTGAAAACCCAGAAAATTATGGCTGTATTTCTAGCTTAAATTGCACACTGACTAATCCAGATGTTGGATATTGCCAAAAAGAGTGTTTTTTTTTGTAACAGAATTTGAAAGCTGTGTATAACGCTTGAATTTCACACGTGCAGATCTGTAAAATAGTGTAGTTTGCAAAAAAAGGTGTTTAAAAAAAACAACTGATTATTAGTGCAGTATTTCAAGCTTGGATTTGAATGTCATAAAGCTCAAGACACCCGTGACCAACTGTCTTGAGCGTTATCCTGTGACTACCCCCCCCCCCCCCCGTGAAGTGAGTACTCTAACCTTCTGAATCACCAACCTCCTGTTAGGAGATTATTCTGTATCATCACCATCATCTGGTATAAGGGGTATTACTTACCACACCTATCTCCTCCATACTCTTGGGAGTGGCGCCTACTATAGTGTTTTCTTCTTTTGGAGTCACGTCCGGTTGGATCCATTCAGTTGGTTTGGAACCACCATACGAGATTCATCCATTACTGGTATTTGTCTGTTGGGATTGAATTTATTTTTTCACTTCCCTATAACACTTGTGCTGCCTTCCCTTAATAGTTACTGAACGGCACGTATACGGTGGTGCTATTTTATTTTTCTTTATCTACACTAGCATCTTCTCCATCCCTCTGGCGCCTTTTCCCCCAGGGTTAATAACTCTGGTGGAATCACTACACCACTTTTTTCTCTTCTCCTATTGCAATCACGGCCATGCCAATAGTAGGCATGGCTGTGATGGCTTTTAAGAACAGACAGTTATACGCTTGTTGATTGGCTGCTCTGCAGCCTTTCAAAAAGCGCTAAGAAATCGCTGAACACCGAACCCAAACTTTTACTGAAATGTTTGGGTCCGGGGTCCAAAAATCCTAAAGTTCGCACCCGCGCGATAAAACTGACTGCAATTGCGTACCTACTCGCATGGGTTTGCCGCAGTACACCCGAGACGCATCCTGAACAAATCCGTCACGCCCGTGTGAACCCAGCCTTATAGGGAAAGATAAAAGAAAAAATTTCCATGCAAAGATACTGCATAGTATTGTGAAAATAGTAATAGATATTGTGGTATATTAATCCACAAAAACTGTGGATGCTTTCTGCATCTATGACCAGTCACATGCTACCTAGATACAAAAGGGGGAAAAAAGAAAAGAAACGTGAAAAGGAAAATAACTCAGACATAATGGATAAAGTAATCAAATAAAACAAGTAAAAGTTAAACTTTCATTCAGGCCCAAAGGGATCAGAAACGGTAGATCTGTCAAAGTAGCCCTAAATTAGAGCATTTTAGATGCACTCTGGTGCTCCAAATCAATGTACCCCCAGGGGGTTAATATCCACGTGTGGTTGAGAGACTGGACACTGACACAGAAGTTGGTCAAAGCAATCTCTAACTTTTATTACATGGGGTAAGCGTATATACATCTTCAGAAGAGGGCAATCCTCCCTGAGGCTTAAAACATTGTTTCATTGGTCAAAAAGGAAGAAGAGATAAGAGAGAGGAGATAGCACCCTGGCTTCTACGCACTGGGTCCTTCTTTGGAATGTGAACTAATATAAATCTGGTTACCATCGCCATTTTGTAATGGAGTTTATTCTAACAAGAATACTGCCCATGTCATATGTGACACTTCAAAGAGGTGCTTCTCTATAGGCAGTGAATAATATATACATATCATCGAGCCATATAATTGGCTTATGCACTCTTTCACAGTCTATATGACTCTCTATATAGCTCCCTTGTTGGGACGCCTGTACAAGGATGAGAAAACAGACACCTCTCACAGCACAGCCCTTTGCCCCCCCCCCCCCCCTCTCCTCTCCAATCTTGAAACAAAGAGGGGGGTGGGTGGGCACTTGGAAGTAGAAAAAGTTAACTCATTACAATCCTAGATATACAAAATATTGAATAAAATTCACACATCTTTAACAGTCCCCCCTTGAATTTCATTCTCTCCCTAAACCTAAACATCTGTCCCAATGCTCCGCCTCCTCTTAACCAGCTTCCACGACAAGTCATTCCTGGTGAACAGCCTCCCGTGACACTGGATTTGAGCACAGGGAAGTCAGATGATCTTTCCCTAACTGGCGTTGACATTATATGGGGGGACTGGAGGTCATTAGTGCTTCTGATTTGACTGGACCAAAGTTTTCATACAATTATCCATATTCTTTTGAGTGACGATCAACAGTCACACAAGGGGAAACCAGTCTCAACACTTCCTTGAAATCAATTCAATTATCCTTGTCTTTGAGCTTCACTGTGCATGTGGTCAACAACACTCGGAAAGGACCATCAAACCAGGGTTTTAGGACTTTCCTAACGTGTCTTTTTCTACCACCCAATCTCCAGACACAAGTGGGTGGGTTCCTGGTACTTTATCAAAACCTGGAAGTGAAGCAAAAACTTCAAAATGTACTTTAGTCAAATGCTTATACAAAACTGATCACATAATCTGTCATACAACCATGTTGCATCTGAAGCTGCTGTGGGAAATAAAAATCCTATTCTAGGGGCTGACCCAAAAAGGACCTTATAGGGACAAAGGCCTGTCTCACGGTTAGGCGTATACCTTACTAAAAGAGGGCTACCAGCAGGCACTCTATTAAGGCTTTGAATCTTTAACTTAGTGTCCCGTTCAGTTCCTTTTCCCTACTCTACTGCTGCTTTGTGGATGGTACGAAGCATGTAAGGCCTGTCCTACACCCAAAACCTTTATCATCACCTGCATCACTTCACCTGTGAAGTGAACACCTGTGTCACTTTCAATGATCTAAGGTACCCCATACTTGCACACAACTTCGGCCATAATCTTCTTTACTTCTTTGGGTACGGTTTTGGCCATCCTGAAAACAAGTCATCACATATCAATACATACTCATACATGCCCACCTTGGGTAGTTGAAGGTAGTCTGCAAACGTTGAAACAGATACAAAAAGCAAGACGTGTTTCTCGGGTACCTTAACCACCTTGCCCATGTTGTTCTGGACACAAACTATTTATCCTTGAGTATGTCTGACTGTTACAGTGCTGAACCCTGGGGCGTACCATATGCTACGTACTAAATCACACATAGCAGTTTTTGTCTGGTGCATCACTCCATGGGTTGCCTGTGCTATCGTGGAGTAGAGGGACCTGGGATGGTAAAGTTTCGGGAGACAGGAGAAGACAGGGGTCTGCTTAGGTAATTTGGCAGCCATTTTTGCCGCCTGATCTGCCGTGGCTTTCCCCTTTGCCTCCTCTGCATCTGTTTACAGTGGCCTTTCGTTGCTATCATCACCCCTCATCTTAGTGACAAGAGGGCTTCCATCAGAGACCTCACTGCTTCCCCATTTTCAATGGGTTTACCTGAAGCGATCAAGGAGTCTCTGGCTTTCCATATGGGCCCATAGTCATGGGCTATCCCAAAGCACACCTGGAATCAGTGTAAATGTTGGCTGTTTTTCCATCTGCATATCTGCAAGCCATCTTCAGAGTCTTTTAGCTCCACTTCTCGAGCAGACAATTGTGGTAGTTCACGTTTAATCATCACTGCCCAACCTGTGTAGTACCTGCCATCCTGGCCATACCTCGATCCATCCACAAAGAGCACATGATCTAGATTACCTAATGGCTGATTTACCAAATCCCACTACCTCTTGTCACATCTGCAAACAGTCAGGAGCCTCTTCCTTTGAATCTGGATGAAAAGTTTAAAGTGCGGTGCCCTAACTCTTCCCTCCCCTCTTGGTCCAGAGGCAACAGGGTGGCTGGGTCCAAAGTATTACACCTTTGGAGAGCAACATTGTCAGGCAACAAAATGGAACACTGCATTCTCAAATAACGGGCAACAAAACAATCATTTGGATTGTATGTTCATGAGGATAGATGTAATATCACCATCACTTTGTGGTTCAAAACTATCTCAGAGCTTTCTTCAAGCATAGCTAGTACAACTACTACAGCTCTGATGCAGAAAGGGGCACCTCTGGCCACGGGATCAAGTCTGACTGAATAATATGCTACAGGACGTTATTGCTGGCCATGCGGTTGGGTGAGGATAGCGGAGTCATGGCCACTCACTTCATAACAATACAATCTAAATGTAATAATCTGATAGGCTCAGTGTGGGGGAACACAAAATTGCCAGTTCTAGGCATAAAAAGCATCTACCACCTCATCTGTGAGGCGGTAGGGACTAAAGGACAAATCAATCACAGTGGAGTGAGTAGGGGTAATGGGAACCTGAGCCGACTAGGTGTGTATGTGTTGGGCACGATGTGGGTGTTAGAAACTGTGGCTTCATTAATGGCATGTAGGTCATGTACCATCCAATGGTGAGTGGTTTGCTTTCTCAACTTCTGGGAGTACTGATACAAACATGGACCAGGGAATTTTATCACTAATGGCCAACAAACAAAGTTCCTGGTCGTTGAGGGCACCTGTAAGCTTCACAGTGCCGTCCTCCTGATGTGAGATACCAGCATGTACTTTTGCACACACATCTGCACCTAGGAGGCAACAAGGGGCATTACCACTGACCAGCAAACGGGCAAGCACATCTTGGTTAGGGGCAAATCAAATATGGATGGTTTCTGTTGAAAAAAAGGGAGCGTACTACTTTCCCATCCACTTCTACCCAAAGACTGGTGTCCTTGGAGAGTAAATCAGGGGAGGCCATGTTTGCTGTGCACAACTGTCTTGGCTGCTCCAGTATCAATCAAAAACGGGACTACTTCTTTATCACCCAGAGTGAGGGATATCATTGGGCCAGACGGAATCTGCTAAAAATGTTTAAAAGTAGAGCCGATACTGTATTTCCTGTTTCCTAATCTTGATCTAACTCCCCCCCCCATCCTCTGTCTTTGTGTTCTCCTTATGAAAAAAAAACATGGGTGTCTGTGGGGACCTACAGTGATCCAGGCATGGTCAACATTGAATACAATCCTCTTGTGTGGTGTGGACAAGGAGTACCAAACACAGCACAACACTCTCTCTTCTGGGATCTGGGTCCCACAGACTCTGCATGCCCATCATAGGGTGGCAGACTTACTTTTTCCTCACTTCAATGAGACGTTTGACATCAGCGCTGAAGCAATGCCAAAGGAACACTACCTATGGTTGGCACCACTGAACCACCCAATGCTGCTTGATGTTACTCTGCATTTTGGCTCACAGAAGTATCCAACTTTTCCTATCACAGAATTAATAGACTGGAAAACAAAACAGGACTTCTCATCTTCCATGGGAGTGTCTTATAATTAGGGGATGGGCACAAGGCCTGTCGTTTTCTGTAACGCCCACGCCTATACTCCTCCCTCCACTCTGAGTCATCTACTTCCACCCCCTTCAGTCGGACGCTGTGGTCCTCCTTTTGTCCGTCAGTAATCTGCCAGCTGTCCATTAGAACAGAGCTCTGATGTTTAGCACAACACTTAACATGTAACACGTAACTTCAAACATTGAAACAAACAGATCTGACAATACAGACATGAACACACAAAGGGCCCATAAGAAACTTTTCATTGACTTCAATTGAAAAATAAAATAAATAAATAAAAATGTACAGCTTGATCAATGCTGTTGGCACCAATAAAAACCAAAAACTTCCCAGAAAAATAAAATAAAATTCTCAATGCGCATATTATTTAAAAAAAAACAAATATCGTACTCCATACGCATTAATTTTTCCATGTTTCATTAACAGCTCATAATCAGTCTTCACACATATTTGCCTCAATTACAACTCAAAGCCACACCCATTCACATTCCACTGAATCATTTATGTCTTCCAACCCACATTGTTTCATCCCAAAACTTGCAGCACAGACAAACACAGCTTTCCTGAAAACAGATAGCCACACCACACCCAGAATTGCTGATGGTCTGTCGCTGTAAGACAATATACATGCTATAATCATACAGTCATTTTGTTAAAAGCTGGATTCCCACAGTACCCTGCTTGGGAAAGAAGATTATTGAACCATTTTTATTTTACTTCTATAATAATATTGCACATACAGGGAGTGCAGAATTATTAGGCAAGTTGTATTTTTGAGGATTAATTTTATTATTGAACAACAACCATGTTCTCAATGAACCCAAAAAACTCATTAATATCAAAGCTGAATATTTTTGGAAGTAGTTTTTAGTTTTGTTTTTAGTTTTAGCTATTTTAGGGGGATATCTTTGTGTGCAGGTGACTATTACTGTACATAATTATTAGGCAACTTAGCAAAAAACAAATATATACCCATTTCAATTATTTATTTTTACCAGTGAAACCAATATAACATCTCAACATTCACAAATATACATTTCTGACATTCAAAAACAAAACAAAAACAAATCAGTGACCAATATAGCCACCTTTCTTTGCAAGGACACTCAAAAGCCTGCCATCCATGGATTCTGTCAGTGTTTTGATCTGTTCACCATCAACATTGCGTGCAGCAGCCACCACAGCCTCCCAGACACTGTTCAGAGAGGTGTACTGTTTTCCCTCCTTGTAAATCTCACATTTGATGATGGACCACAGGTTCTCAATGGGGTTCAGATCAGGTGAACAAGGAGGCCATGTCATTAGATTTTCTTCTTTTATACCCTTTCTTGCCAGCCACGTTGTGGAGTACTTGGACGCGTGTGATGGAGCATTGTCCTGCATGAAAATCATGTTTTTCTTACCTTGCAGACTTCTTCCTGTACCACTGCTTGAAGAAGGTGTCTTCCAGAAACTGGCAGTAGGACTGGGAGTTGAGCTTGACTCCATCCTCAACCCAAAAAGGCCCCACAAGCTCATCTTTGATGATACCAGCCCAAACCAGTACTCCACCTCCACCTTGCTGGTGTCTGAGTCGGACTGGAGCTCTCTGCCCTTTACCAATCCAGCCATCTGGCCCATCAAGACTCACTCTCATTTCATCAGTCCATAAAACCTTCGAAAAATCAGTCTTGAGATACTTCTTGGCCCAGTCTTGACGTTTCAGCTTGTGTGTCTTGTTCAGTGGTGGTCGTCTTTCAGCCTTTCTTACCTTGGCCATGTCTCTGAGTATTGCACACCTTGTGCTTTTGGGCACTCCAGTGATGTTGCAGCTCTGAAATATGGCCAAACTGGTGGCAAGTGGCATCTTGGCAGCTGCACGCTTGACTTTTCTCAGTTCATGGGCAGTTATTTTGCGCCTTGGTTTTTCCACACCCTTCTTGCGACCCTGTTGACTATTTTGAATGAAACGCTTGATTGTTCGATGATCACGCTTCAGAAGCTTTGCAATTTTAAGAGTGCTGCATCCCTCTGCAAGATATCTCACTATTTTTGACTTTTCTGAGCCTGTCAAGTCCTTCTTTTGACCCATTTTGCCAAAGGAAAGGAAGTTGCGTAATAATTATGCACACCTGATATAGGGTGTTGATGTCATTAGACCACACCCCTTCTCATTACAGAGATGCACATCACCTAATATGCTTAATTGGTAGTAGGCTTTCGAGCCTATACAGCTTGGAGTAAGACAACATGCATAAAGAGGATGATGTGGTCAAAATACTCATTTGCCTAATAATTCTGCACGTAGTGTATAACATCACTTACTCTGCATGATGCCTTGCCTCTCTTATCTCAGGAATGTTCAGACAGGGGAAGTAAAGCAATCCATCACAGGACGCTCAACCGTCCTAAATATTCCTCAAACTTTTACTCATTGGAATTTACAGCAGATGTGGTGGGGGAAGGGATGCCACATGGCAACTTCTTTGTTCTCTATAGGATTCAAAATCCTCCATCTTGTAATAAGAAATGCTACACATTTCTCCAATCAATTTCTCTCAGTAACTTCCACGGACACTTTAAACCATAACTCAGTATGCACCAGCCTATTATTATCCTTCAACCAACTTCTCTTTTCCTTCAATGCACTTATCCATTAACTGACCATTTTATATCATTAGGAGTTCTGACATCCACAGTCTGTAAGCTCTAACTTCACAGTTTCTTACAGATGTTCATCCCTGTTGCCAGCCGGGCCATCTGCTGTCCGAGACCACACTTTCTCTAACATTCTTTGTCACATTTTTAACTTTGTCACTTTTTTTTTTTTTTACTTTTTTTTTATCTTTCTTTATGTGAGTGGGACTGACCCATCTCAAAACAACAGTATTTCAGACTGACACACACACAAAACAAAGGAGTGATCAGCACCTTTAACCCTTTCTTCCGCAGACAAAGGATTCACCCTCCCCTCTGGTTGGCTCAAATCTGACTATCACGTCTGACTAGTCAGCTGGGACTCCCCGCACGTCTTCCCCAAGACCAGGGGTCAGGCGGGCTCCGTTGTGTCTTCCTGGGGTCAGTTCAGGTGGAGAATATCTCCGCAGTCTTCCCTTATCTCAAGGATCTAAAGATCATACGGGTTCACGCGTCTTCCTGAGGTCAGGTCAGGTGGAGAATATCTCCGCAGTCTTCCCTTATCTCAAGGATCTAAAGATCATATGACTCCACGTGTCTTCCTGCCAGGTAAGCCGGAGTTTACTTTGTCCCACACCTCTGCGCTACAGCACCCCCTTCCAAACCAGGAGGTTACTGTCCCCTCCCTTTGTCTGTGGTTTTACCGTCTGTGCTCAACTCACTCCTCACATAAATCACAGACACACACAAAACATATACACACCAGAGTGATCTATCAATTCAGATTATGGTTCTATGGACCCCAGGCTTTCAGCATATTAGCCAACTACTATACTTACATGGGTACCACCTCACAGCAGACTAGGCCAACATGAAGTGACAAACTAAATGGCAGAAAGGCGGGTAAGAGTATTCTTACCGTTCTATTAAAGCCAGCCATCTCCTCTCTGCCGTTCGTCAAGTCCTGGGGCCTCTTGTGTGTCGGCTGTTTATGCTACCTTTGCCTTGGGGTTCCATCTGGGTCGTCATTTGTCAATTTGAGCATTTTAGATGCACTCAGGTGGTCCAAATCAATGTACCCCCAGGGGGTTAATATCCACGCGTGGTTGAGAGACTGGACACTGACACAGAGGTTGGTCAAAGCAATCTCTAACTTTTATTACATGGGGTAAGCGTATATACATCTTCAGAAGAGGGCAGTCCTCCCTGAGGCTTAAAACATTGTTTCATTGGTCAAAAAGGAAGAAGAGATAAGAGAGAGGAGATAGCACCCTGGCTTCTACGCACTGGGTCCTACTTTGGAATGGGAACTAATGTAAACATCTGGTTACCATCGCCATTTTGTAATGGAGTTTATTCTAACAAGAATACTGCCCATGTCATATGTGACACTTCAAAGAGGTGCTTCTCTATAGGCAGTGAATAATATATACATATCATCGAGCCATATAATTGGCTTATGCACTCTTTCACAGTCTATATGACTCTCTATATAGCTCCCTTGTTGGGACGCCTGTACAAGGATGAGAAAACAGACACCTCTCACAGCACAGCCCTTTGCCCCCCCTCTCTTCTCCAATCTTGAAACAAAGAGGGGGTGGGTGAGCACTTGGAAGTAGAAAAAGTTAAGTCATTACAATCCTAGACATACAAAATATAGAATAAAATTCACACATCTTTAACAGATCCACTCAGATTCTTTTTAGAAGATCCTCCAGTTCCAGTTTCCTTTTCTGGGAGAAAACGGTATCAACTGATTTATATGGGCCTGGGCCCTGAAAGTTATGCTTCCTGATAGATATAACTGTATTGCCGTACTCAGGATAGCAATACAATTGAGCTGAAGGACCTGTGATGACCTCACAGGTCATGTGATCAGTTCTAAATGCAGTAGCACCTGGAATGATGTCACCATTAGTGATGGCCTTGCGATTCGCCTGGCGGTCGGTTTGCGGCGATTCTGCCAGTGAGGGCCACCCTTGTGGTCATAAGTTATGTTACACATGATGTTATGAAGGTGTGTTTTTGGTATGCTTGTTTATTGCAGCTTATGGTCCTGTGTTTTTGGTATGCTTGTTTATTGCAGCTTATGGTCCTGTATTCTTTGGAGAGCAGCGCGTCTGCATGGGTTCCAGGCTTTGTGTCTGTGACAGGTAGGTGCTATACTTGTTGCATTTTCCTGCCATTGCCATAAGTTGTTTATGTTTCCCCTTTATTGTAGCCTGGCCTGTGAGACTCCTGTTCCTCCGTGCCTAGGAGGAACAGGTCGTCTTACCCTGATCCTAGTTGAGGGCAACCCTGAGGGCTAGTAGGGACTTCAAGGTTCCGGAGTATGAGCCCTCCTACCATCAGGGTCGGCTCATACAGCTAAGAGTCAGGGTCAGAGTTAGGGATATGATAGGAGGTGACCTGCTCCCTGATCTCTGTCCTGGCCTTACAGCGACTCCATCTTCTGGCATCGCACGGCTGAAGGTTTTCCCCATTCTCAGCCGTGACACTAATAGGGCCAAAAAAGTCCTTTTAAGGACTATACCAGTCTATCGATAGGTGCTATCGATAGGTGTGACATACTGAGGGGTGTGATATACCTATAACATACTTTCTAACATAGAAAGTACAAACCGGTTTCCAAAAAAGTTGGGACACTTTACAAATCGTGAATAGACTTCTAATATTTTATTCAGAATAGAACATAAATCACGGAACAAAGGTTTAAACTGAGAAAATGTACCATTTTAGGAGAAAAATATGTTGAATCAGAATTTCATGGTGTCAACAAATCCCCAAAAAGTTGGGACAAGGCCATTTTCACCACTGTGTGGCATCTCCCCTTCTTCTTACAACACTCAGACGTCTGGGGGCCAAGGAGACCAGTTTCTCAAGTTTAGAAATAGGAATGCTCTCCCATTCTTGTCTAATACAGGCCTCTAACTGTTCCATCGTCTTGGGCCTTCTTTGTTGCACCTTCCTCTTTATGATGCGCCAAATGTTCTCTATAGGTGAAAGACCTGGACTGCAGACTGGCCATTTCAGTACCCGGATCCTTCTCCTACGCAGCCATGATGTTGTGATTGATGCAGAATGTGGTCTGGCATTATCTTGTTGAAAAATGCAGGGTCTTCCCTGAAAGAGATGACGTCTGGATGTTGTTCTAGAACCTGAATATATTTTTCTGCATTGATGGTGCCTTTCCAGACATGCAAGCTGCCCATTCTGTGATTTCCTTTACAGTAGCATTCCTGTTTGTGGTGCAGTGTCGTTTAAGGGCCCGGAGATCACGGGCATCCAGTATGGTTTTACGGCCTTGACCCTTAAGCACAGAGATTGTTCCAGATTCTCGGAATCTTCGGATGATGTTATGCACAGTTGATGATGATAGATGCAAAGTCTTTGCAATTTTTCGCTGGGTAACACCTTTCTGATATTGCTCCACTATCTTTCTGCACAACATTGTGGGAATTGGTGATCCTCTACGCATCTTGGCTTCTGAGAGACACTGCCACTCTGAAAAGCTATTTTTATACCCAATCATGTTGCCAATTGACCTAATTAGTGTTAATTGGTCTTCCAGCTCTTCGTTATGCTCAAATTTACTTTTTCCAGCCTCTTATTGCTACTTGTCCCAACTTTTTGGGGATTTGTTGACACCGTGACATTTACTCGGATTAAACGTTTGATCTGTCATCTACGTTCTATTACAAATAAAATATTGACATTTGCCATCTCCACATCATTGCATTCAGTTTTTATTCACAATTTGTTTAGTATCCCAACTTTTTTTTGAATCCGGTTTGTATATTATGGTGCAATTCTATTGTGCAGCAGTTGTGTGCGGTTTTGCTGCGTCACCGCATCTACACAGAGTGACAAACACTATTTGAAGAAAGAATTAATAATATACGTTCTATATGGTGCATTTAGGTAGTGCAACATTTGTCTGCTTTTTTGCTGCTTTACCGCATCTACACAGAGTGACAAACACTATTTGAAGAAATAATTTCTACTGGTATGATTTACCAGTTGCCCCCCCAAAAAACTGATTTGAAGCAGGGATTTTATATACCAATAATATACGTTCTACAGTATATAGTGTATTTAGGTAGTGCAGCATTTGTCTGCGGTTTTGCTGCGTTTTACCGCATCTACACAGAGTGACAAACACGATTGAAAGAAATAATTTCTACTGGTGTGATTTACCAGTTGCCCCCCCCCAAAAACTGATTTAAGCAGGGATTTTTCATACCAATAATATAAGTTCTATATAGTGCATTTAGGTAGCGCAGCATTTGTCTGCAGTTTTGCTGCTTTTTACCGCATCTACACAGAGTGAAAAACAATATTGGAACCAATAATTTCTACTGGTGTGATTTACCAGTTGCCCCCCCAAAAAAACTGATTGAGGCAGGGGTGTCATATACCTTCTTCCACAAATACTGCTCTTCTATAGGGACTTTCGTCACAGGGTCATTTTGAAAATGAAAGGAAGAGGCAAGAGGCAGGCCATTCCACAGGGGTGGAAGGGGTCGGGCAGGTGCACCAGGCCAGAGCCTAAGTGGGAAGTTGCAGAAGGTCTGTGCGATTACGTCAAAGGACGCACCAGACTTGGTTGAGTGGCTCACTCAGCCTTCCACTTCTGCACCCTCCTCATCCTCTCTATCTGCACCCTCTTCACTCTCTGTTGTGTCCACCCCCAAAGACACCACCACCACCATATCCCCTCCGCTCGAGTCAGAGGAATTATTTTCCCATACATTCCAAGACCTTACCAATGCGCAGCCATTCTTGGCATCAAATCAGGAAGAGGAGGTATCAACGGTCGCCAACCAGCAGTCTGATGACAGTTCCCAGATCAACCCAAGGAGGGTGGTCCCCGCTGTTGCTGCCTACTCCGACATCTCTAATGTCAGTGGTGGTGAAGGTGACAAATCCGCTGATGAGGTGTTGATGGACGTCACGTGGGTGCCCACAAGAGAGGAAGAGGACAGGAGTTCAGAGGGAGAGATAGAGCAGCAGATAGGGAGGAGAAGCAGGCAGAACTTGCAGTGCACAGGAGGCAAAAATCAGACTGCTAATGTATCTGTAACAAAACATCCACCGTGCACGGTCACATCTGGAGCTCCCAGGACGCCGGCACATGGCTCCGTAGAGTGGGCTTTTTTTTTTATGTGTCCGCTGCTGACCATAGTGTTGCAGCCTGTGCTGTCAACGCATAAGTCGCAGTAAGCCCAACATTCACCTAGGGCCAACCGCCTTAAGTAGGCACCTGGCCTCCCATCACCGAGCCCACTGGGAGCAACACCGTCAGAACCTACAAAGCCACACTCCTGCTGCTCACCGTCCTGCCTCTTCTCTTTCTACTCTCTCCTCCCAGTTATCCTCCACTCAACCGCGCCGTTGTCGCGTTCATCTGGCAAAAGGCAGGCTTCCTTGCCACAAATGTTCGAGCAAAAAAAGATGATGACGCCAGATAACCCTCTTGCCCAACGGCTAACCACTGGCTTGTCAGAACTGCTAGCCCACCAACTACTGCCATATGAACTGGTGGACTCGGAGGCCTTTTGAAAAATTTTGGCCATTGGAACATCGCAAGGGAAGGTCCCCGGAAGGAAATATTTCTCCCAGAAGGGCATCCCAGAGCTATATGGCCACGTTCAGCAGCAAGTGAATGTATCTCTGGCACACAGTGTCAGTGCCAAGATACATCTGACCACAGACATTTGGTCTAGCAATCATGGGCAGGGAAGGTACATAACTTTTACTACCCACTGGGTGAACCCTCTGACGGCCGTCAAGCATGCAACCCGTGGCACCCATGTAGATTTAGTGTCATCGCTACGGATTGCATGCAGGCCTGCCTCTTCTTCTCCTCCTCCATCCATCCTTCCTCTCGTCCTCGGCTGACTCCTCCTTTTCCGCTGCTACCGTCTCTTCCGCTGCCCCCCTAAGATCCCCAGAACCTATTCGACGTGCCAGAGGAGATGTTGCCATGCTGTGCTGCATCTGTTGTGCCTGGAGGCCAAGAGCCACACCGCTCCTGCACTCCTTTCAGCTTTTGTGGTCACAGGCAGATCAGTGGCTAACCCCGCTCAATTTGACAGTTGGTGAAGTGGTGTGCGACAATGGTGTCAATCTGCTGAGCGTGCTAGAACAGGGCAAAATGACACACGTGCCGTGCATGGCACACGTCCTGAACTTAGTCGTGCAGCGATTCGTTGCCAAATACACCGGGGTCCAGGATGTCTTGCGGCAGGCCAGGGAAATCTCTGGCCATTTTAGAAGATCTTACACGGCCATGGCTCGCCTTGCTGACATTCGGCGGTGACACCACCTGCCCGTCAGACGTCTGATTTGAGACTGCCCGATGAAATGGAACTCCACCTTGTATATACTTGTTAGGCTGTTCCAGCAGAAATGTGCAGTTAATGACTACCTGTATGAACTCTGCAGCAGGGCAGGTTCTGGGGAGCTTGTTTTTTTTCACTGTGCCAGTGGCTGCTTATGTGCAACGCATGCAGACTTCTCCGGCCATTTGATGAGATCACCAAACTGGTCAGTCGCAGCCGCAGTCGCAAGGGGCAGGAGAGATGGTGTGATGTTATTTACATGGCTTGTATTTTGGAGGGGGCTGAAGATAGAGAGGGATGTTATTTACATGGGAGTGTATACTGGAGGGTGCTGGAGAGATGGTGTGATGGTATTTATATGGGACTCTATGGCGGAGGGAGGGAAATAGTGTTATTTACATGGGACTGTATGGTGGAGGTGCTGAGGAATTATAATTTCTGAGGACACTAAACAGAGGAATATAACTACAGGGGGCAATATAAATACTTGGGGCACTTCAGGGTGAGCCTTATAACAGTAGGGGGCAATATAAATACTGGGGGCAATGTGGGGGAATTTTAAATCCAGGGGACATTAGGTGTTCTTATTACTAATGTGAGCTCTATAGGAGGGATCTGCATTATTTCTACTAAGAGCACAATGAGGGGCCTTATTACTACTGAGGGGACTGTATAGAGCTTTATTACCACGGGGGGGGGGGGGGGGCTTATTTCTACTGGGAGCTCTGTAATAGCATTATTAATACTGTGGGCTCTTCTACTAATGGGGCACTCTTATCACTGTTAGGTCCAGTAGGGGGCAGTATTACTAATGAGAACATTCTAGAAGGGAATTACTATTGGTGGGACTATGAGAAGTACTGTTACTATGGGGGGGGGCACTCATTTTTCTTCAGGATAGTATTTGGGGGTGCAGAAAAGTAAGGAAGGTAAGATGTCTGTGCGTCACACTCTGCAGAAATGAGGCGGCTGAGAGAAGTGTCCGGACCGAGTGGAGATCATAATGACAGAGAAGATCTACATCAGAGGAGACGTCTCCTGGGAGGCACTGGATGTGAGAGTTATGTGCTGCTGTATAGCAAGTACAGTAAAATGTCTTCAGTGCTAGTGTTTGCAGGGGGAAGGGGAATGCGGTTGTTCAACTTAGGCTACTTTCACACTAGCGTTTTGGGCAGATCCATCATGGCTCTGCAAAAACTGATCAGTTACAATAATACAACCGCATGCATCCGTCATGAACTGATTCGCTTGTATTATCTGTAACATAACCAAGACTGATCCGTCATGAACTCCATTGAAAGTCAATAGGAGATGGATCCGTTTTCTATTGTGCCAGATTGTGAGAAAACGGATCCGTCCCCATTGACTTACATTGTGTGCCAGGACGGATCCGTTTGGCTCAGTTTCATCAAGCGGACAGCAAAACGTTGCAGGCAGCATTTTGATGTCCGCCTTCATAGCTGAATGGAGACTGATCGGAGGCAAACTGATGCATTCTGAGCAGATCATTTTCCATTCAGAATGCATTAGGGCAAAACTGATCCGTTTTGGACCGCTTGTGAGAGCCCATGACAGATCTCACAAACGGAAAGCCAAAACGCGAGTGTGAAACTAGCCTTAGAAAATTGGGCAATATGCATTGGTGCTTGGGCCCCGGATCTCTTGAGACCATATCAACGCCCCTGAGAATAACAAAATACAAACCAGCCTGTATAGAAAACCCATTATCAATAATTCCCTTAACATTCCCAAAGCTGTCACCTGAAACATATTACACGTGAGAATTTAAATGAGAGCCAAAAGGTCATGTAGTATAGCAAGTAAATATCAGCAGGTATGCAATAGATTTGAGGGACCACGAATGTTGGGGCAGATGTGAAAAGACAGCCTTGACAGCTTTGTTTTATCTCATATTTGTGAGTACATTAAACACTTTTTTACAGTGATTTACTAGCGGTAAAGTTTTTGAGGGACCGCAAATGTTGGGGCAGATGTGAAAAGACAGCCTTGACTGCTTTGTTTTATCTCATATTTGTGAGTACATTAAACACTTTTTATACAGTGATTTACTAGCGGCAGAGTTTTTGAGGGACCGCAAATGTTGGGGCAGATGTGAAAAGACAGCCTTGACTGCTTTGTTTTATCTCATATTTGTGAGTACATTAATCACTTTTTATACAGTGATTTACTAGCGGTGCTTCACTATTGGAGTGATCCTTGTTTTAGTGGTGGTGAAGATGCTTGGATAAAAAAGGAGAGCCGTGGAGTTATATTATGTGCCTATATGTCAAGCTGCGCTTGTGAGTACAATCACGCAAGTAATTTCCGGTTACCTCTCCCAACTGGTTCAGGACCTGACTAGAGGGACGGCCATACTGGACTTAGTATTAACCAATAGGCCCGACAGAACAACAGACGTGCAGGTTGGGGGACACCTGGGAAATAGTGACCATAAAGTAATAACCTTCCAATTATCATTCAAAAGAGCGTTTCTACAGGGAGGAACAAAAATACCAAACTTCAAAAAAGCTAAATTTAGCCAACTAAGAGAGGCCATAGGCCAAACTAACTGGGACAAAGTCCTCAAAAATAAAAATACAGCCACAAAATGGGATATCTTTAAAAACATCCTAAAATCTCATTGTGAGAGGTACATACCGTATGGTAATAAAAAGTTAAGGAACAAAAAGAAACCAATGTGGATAAATAGAACTGTAAAGAAAGCAATAAATGACAAAAAGAAAGCAAATAATTCACTGAAACAGGAGGGGGAGGGGAGCACGGAAGCACTGAAAAACTATAAGAAAAAAAATGGAACATGTAAAAAACAAATAAAAGCGGCCAAATTAGAGACCGAGAGATTAATTGCCAAAGAGAGTAAAACTAACCCTAAATTTTTCTTCAATTATATAAATGTTAAAAAGTATAAATCTGAAGGTGTCGGCCCTTTAAAGAGTCATGAGGGGGAAGTCGCAGAGAGCGATGAGGAGAAAGCCAAGCTGTATTCACTGAGGAAAATAAATTGTCAGATGTCATGCAGAATGCAAAAATAAATTCCCCATTAAAAGTGCCCTGTCTGACCCAGGAAGAAGTACATCAGCGACTTAAAAAGATTAAAATAGACAAATCGCCAGGACCGGATGACATACACCCCCGTATCCTAAAGGAATTAAGTAATGTCATATCCAGACCCTTATTTCTGATATTTGCAGACTCTATACTGATAGGGAATGTCCCACAGGATTGGCGCATGGCATATGTGATGCCAATATTCAAAAAGGGGCCAAAAGCAGAGCCTGGAAACTATAGGCCGGTAAGTTTAACATCTGTTGAAGGTTTTCTGAGAGATGCTATATTAGAGCATCTCAACGGAAATAAGCAAATAACGCCATATCAGCATGGCTTCGTGAGGGATCGGTCATGTCAGACTAATTTAGTCAGTTTCTATGAGGAGGTAAGTTCTAGACTTGACAGCGGCGAATCAATGGATGTTGTGTATCTGGACTTCTCCAAAGCATTTGACACTGTACCACATAAAAGGTTAGTATATAAAATGAGAATGCTCGGACTGGGAGAAAACATCTGTATGTGGGTAAGTAACTGGCTCAGTGATAGAAAACAGAGGGTGGTTATTAACGGTACACACTCAGATTGGGTCACTGTCACTAGTGGGGTACCTCAGGGGTCAGTATTGGGCCCTATTCTCTTCAATATATTTATTAATGATCTTGTAAAAGGCTTGCATAGTAAAGTATCAATTTTCGCAGATGACACTAAACTGTGTAAAGTAATTTACACTGATGAGGACAGTATACTACTACAGAGGGATCTGGATAGATTGGAGGCTTGGGCAGATAAGTGGCAGATGAGGTTTAACACTGATAAATGTAAAGTTATGCACATGGGAAGGAAAAATGCAAGTCACCCGTACATACTAAATGGTAAAACACTCGGTAACACTGACATGGAAAAGGATCTAGGAATTTTAATGAACAGCAAACTAAGCTGCAAAAACTAGTGTCAGGCAGCTGCTGCCAAGGCCAACAAGATAATGGGTTGCATCAGAAGGGGCATAGATTCCTGTGATAAGAACATAGTCTTACCACTTTACAAATCGCTAGTCAGACCACACATGGAGTACTGTGTACAGTTCTGGGCTCCTGTAAACAAGGCAGACATAGCAGAGCTGGAGAAGTTCCAGAGGAGGGCAACTAAAGTAATAACTGGAATGGGGCAACTACAGTACCCTGAAAGATTATTAAAATTAGGGCTATTCACTTTAGAAAGAAGACGACTGAGGGGAGATCTAATTAATATGTATAAATATATCAGGGGTCAGTACAGAGATCTATCCCATCAGCTATTTATCCCCAGGACTGTGACTGTGACGAGGGGACATCCTCTGCGTCTGTAGGAAAGAAGGTTTGTACACAAACATAGAAAAGGATTCTTTACGGTAAGAGCAGTGAGACTCTGGAACTCTCTGCTTGAGGAGGAGGTGGTGATGGTGAGTACAATAAAGGAATTCAAGAGCGGCCTGGATGTATTTCTGGAGCTTAATAATATTACAGGCTATAGCTACTAGAGAGGGGTCGTTGATCCAAGGAGTTATTCTGATTGTTAGAAATAATTGTTGTGGATAGCTCACCGCCCACCTCTGTATGGCAAGGGTGCTCTAGTCAGGAGGCTGATCACCCAATCAGTGAAAGAAAATTAAATGGATAAAAAAGTGACTGGCACTCACTATATGGAACACATCAACACTCTTTAATAGCCGTTCACTCAACAATGGAGTGTGACCAGCAAAAAGTTGTACAATATATAATGAACACAACACAATAATAAAATGACATTAAGAATACCCCTAAAAGTATAAAATCTAGAAAGTGCAATGCACTGGTGGTGGGATCCTGTATAAAAAAAGATCCTATATTTATAGGGCAATCTGATATATAAAGGAATCTGTCGCTTGAATATTCTGCCAAAAGTTCATTTGGGTAATTCAATTTATAGCAAATAATGTCCTTTAAATGAAGGAGATGTCAAAAAGACTGCTGCTAGGAGTACTGTCCCTTTAATTGCAGATACTGTCATTCAGTTTGTTGGACTCCACCATATATTGAAAGTAGCAATAAATCTTTTATCCGGTCAAAGCCTCCGTAACCTCTGGTGCTCGATGGTGTGGGAAAGAGAACTTGCTTACCGGTGTATGTGACTCCCCGGCAGTCCCGTTGCTCAGCTCACCGCACCACTCGAGGTTCTTTCCGGCATCCTCGCTCCTTGGTATCTATCACGTGTTCTCCTCAAGGTATCGCAGGACTTGATGCCTTAGTTCCGGTGTTCCTGTGAGATTCTCACATTTTATTTTCTTTGACTGATTGGGTGATCAGCCTTCTGACTAGAGCACCCTTGCCATACAGAGGTGGGCGGTGAGCTATCCACAACAATTATTTCTAACATTTATTTGTCACCCAAAACGTGGATTTAGCTCCCACAAATCTCAGTATGGATATGTGGAATCACATCGAACTAAAAAAACAAAAAGTTGATACTTTTCTATTTGAAGCAATAGAAGGGGAGAATACAGATACTAAGTCTACACAAGATATAATTAGAGATTTTGAAAGTCTAGTTGTCAATCAACTGAAACAAAACTGGGAAATTAGATCCTTACGCCAATATTTAGACCGAGATAGGATCCCAAAAGGTCTACAACTACTAAAGACTCAGGATTTATATGGGGAGGAGTTTGACCTTGAATGGACAAGCTTTCTATATATACAATCATGGGCATTAGTTGAATTGATCATAAAAAGGAGAGTTCAAATTTTGGGGTCCATTATGGAAGAAACTAATCAGATGAAATTAAAAATAGATCAATCTATGGCAAGATAGAATATGTAAAACTTTAGACAAAACCGAATCTGAAATAATTGCAAAAAAAAGCAAAAAACACAGTTTCGCCCCTAAATCACACAATAAAGTTCCTAATGAAATAGAAAATAGGGATAGATCTATCTATACCCCTATAGAATAATTGAGACCCACTATACCAACTAGAAATAGGTATGAAACACTGGTGCAGCAGCCTTTTTTAGATGGGACTCCACCACATCACTCACCAAGATTGAAACCCAGACATCCACGATCACCAGAACACAACAGGAGAGCACAAACCCCTCAAAGGCACCAATACAAGAGACATCACAACCGTCACAACAGACAGGAGGAGTCGTATTACTCACCTCACCAGACACGCTCTCTAGGACAGAGAGACTATCAGAGAACCTCACCAACACACAATCTAAGAAAAACTCAGAACCAATCACATTACAACCACCAATTAGGAATAATAAGACACGAAGAGGAAGGAAAAAGAATGAAACACAGATAAACACAGATAAAACAGAACAAGATAATATTATAAATTTGAGTAACACTATATTAACATCTGCACAAATTTCCCTGTTGAATAAGGGATTGAAATTTGCACCCAGTGCACAGTTGAATAAATTTAGTACCTATATTGGGATCCAGAAATTCATTAGGAATATTTGTCTAAAAAAATATTTTATAAAAAATCCGACCTTCACAACTTTACAAACAGAGGATGGATTTAAACATACTGACTTGAGGAATAAATCAAAAAGATTCCCCAGAAATGAAATAGGCCCAGAAATGGGTAGCTTTCAGAAAAACGTAGAGGCAGACCTTAAGAAAATAAAGGAGAAACAACTATATAGAAAAAACCTATCAAATGGAGAAATCTTGGCAATTAGGGAACTACAAAAAAATGATAATATTACAATTCTCCCTGCGGATAAAGGGGGGGCAATTGTAATCCTGGAAACCGCCCAATATATACAGGAATGTGTTAGACAACTTTCTGATGGCACTACATATAAAAAACTTGAAATAGATCCAACCAAGAAATTTGGAGAATATTGTCAGAGAGGAGCCCAGGTGGGCATCCTATCTAAACAAGAATCTGATTACATTATGGGGACGCCCGGAAGACATCCGGTCTTTTACTGCCTTCCAAAGGTTCATAAGGACATGGAAAGTCCTCCGAGCCGCCCCATAGTGTCAGGTATTGGCTCCTTGACATCCAATCTCTCAAGGTATATAGATACTTGGTTACAACCTGTGGTGAAAACCACAAGGTCTTACCTGAGAGATAGTACCCAAATTATCGAGCTATTGGAAGGACTGACCGTGGGAGAAGATTGGATCATGACCACCTTGGATGTCCAATCCCTCTACACGGTGATAGATCATGAATCAGGTATAAGAGCCATCAAAGCACAATTAGAAAAAAACACAGAAATGAAGACACAACAATTAGAATTTATTTTAGAGGGGATAGAGCACATCCTACAGCACAACTATTTTTATTTGGAGGGAAGTTTTTATTTACAGACTAGAGGAACCGCCATGGGCACCAGGTTTGCTCCCAGCTATGCAAACCTGTTCCTAGCTCAATGGGAACAGGAAGTTATTGATTTGCATGGGGGGGGGGGCGACCTGGTGCTCTGGCGGCGTTATATAGATGACATCATTTTAATTTGGAAAGAAGATCATATTGGTATAAAGCTTTATAATGGAATTAAATAGAAATAATCTAAATTTGGTCTTCACACAGAGTACTAATACTACAGAAACTGAATTTTTGGACCTGGCAGTTAGGAAAGTAGACGATAAATATATATGTAAGACATTCCAGAAACCCTCTGCCAGGAATGCATTTATTCTACACTCAAGCTGCCATCTGCCAAGTGCCCTTTGGACAGTTCCGTAGACTCAAACTGAATTTTACCGAGGACTCACAATTTGAGGTGGAAGCAATGGATTTGAGAGTTAAATTCCTGGCAAAACAGTATCCTAGTAAAATTCTAGAGGGCTCATTAGAGAAAGTAAGAAAACTACCGAGGAGTTCCTTATTTTCAGTGAAAACAGTGCAGAACAATGAAATAGATGCTCAATTTAGGATTATTCTCCCTTACATATCACAAAGGAGGAAAGTGGAGGAGATAATCAAACGCCATTGGCATCACCTACTGCAGGATAAAGTGATAGGCAGAATAATGCCTTTGAAACCACAAATAACATACACGAGGGCACCCAATTTAGGAATAAAAGTGGCCCCTTCGATCAAGACAAAACAGACCAGGGACTGGCAGATTGACCAATTTAAAAGGATTTTACAAATGCGGACAGTGCATTTGTTGCAAAATAGCTAAAATTCCAAGAAATACTAAGAAGGTGCTCTCTACCCAAAATTCTTTTGTGTGGGAGATAGAGCACTTCTTGACATGTAACTCAGTCAGTGTGATTTACCTCATACAATGTCCGTGTTCAAGACAATATATTGGACGGACAAAAAGGGCCCTGAGAGTGAGGATATCCGAACATATTTCTAACATCAAGAAAGGGTATCTAAAACACTCACTCTCAAGACATTTTAAGGAGGCTCACGGACAAGAACCTACGGGGTTGATTTTTGTAGCTCTGGAAAAGATCGATAAACATTGGAGAGGAGGAAATCACACTGAACGGATGTCAAGAGCAGAATCTAAAAAAATCTATGATTTTGGAAGTATGTTGCCAGCCGGTTTGAATGCGGAATTGGAGATATTTGGCTTTTTATAATTCATGGGCGGTGTGCCTTTCACTCAACAGGGGATCACATGCATGACCGTATACCGGCGCTGTGACCCCCTCTTGGTGATGGGCCCACCTCCCAATTTCTACTCATATTACATTGAACTGCTCTGAATAGGTAGAAGACTAACTATAATATGTGACTATGACGTTGTTAATTTTATGATTCACACTTCCTTCTCAAAGAATTGTACATTTTTAATGTTTTTATATATTTTATATATTTTATAACGGAATGCAATCGAGGAGCAACCTGTCCTTTAGTAGTAGTATTCATTATGGCACTATGATGAAAAATATAGAAAAAACGCATGTGTTGCGTAAAAACCGCATACAAAACGCACCAAAACCGCAACACACGAAAAAGTTACTCCAGTCCAGATTTTATAGAATACTCATGGAGACATAAAAGGAGATGACGCACTAGAAGAGATATGGCCACTGAGGAAGGGGAGAGAAGTCCCCGAAACGCGTCTGGCGCTATATTTCTGCTGAATGCAATAATCCGGACATGATAAAGATCATATAAAGCATCAAAAATTGGAGCGCTCCATTTTTCAATCAATGTGAGAATCTCACAGGAACACCGGAACTAAGGCATCAAGTCCTGCGATACCTTGAGAAGAACACGTGATAGATACCAAGGAGCGAGGATGCCGGAAAGAACCTTGAGTGGTGCGGTGAGCTGAGCAACGGGACTGCCGGGGAGTCACATACACCGGTAAGCAAGTTCTCTTTCCCACACCATCGAGCACCAGAGGTTACGGAGGCTTTGACCGGATAAAAGATTTATTGCTACTTTCAATATATGGTGGAGTCCAACAAACTGAATGACAGTATCTGCAATTAAAGGGACAGTACTCCTAGCAGCAGTCTTTTTGACATCTCCTTCATTTAAAGGACATTATTTGCTATAAATTGAATTACCCAAATGAACTTTTGGCAGAATATTCAAGCGACAGATTCCTTTATATATCAGATTGCCCTATAAATATAGGATCCTTTTTTATACAGGATGATCCCACCACCAGTGCATTGCACTTTCTAGATTTTATACTTTTAGGGGTATTCTTAATGTCATTTTATTATTGTGTTGTGTTCATTATATATTGTACAACTTTTTGCTGGTCACACTCCATTGTTGAGTGAACGGCTATTAAAGAGTGTTGATGTGTTCCATATAGTGAGTGCCAGTCACTTATTTATCCAGTTATTCTGATTGCCTGATTGGAGTCGGGAAGGAATTCCCCTAAAGTGGAGAAAATTGGCTTCTACCTCACAGGGTTTTTTTTTTGCCTTTCTCTGGATCAACTTGCAGGATAACAGGCCGAACTGGATGGACAAATGTATTTTTTCGGCCTTATGTTACTATGTTACTTGCAGTGCTTCACTATATACATACTTTCTGATATCCCACAGGTGCCTTAAGCCCCTTTCACACGGGCGAGTTTTCCACGCGGGTGCAATGCGTGAGGTGAAGGCATTGCACCCACACTGAATCCGGACCCATTCATTTCTATGACGGGTGATTTTCACAAATCACTAATGCGTTGCGTGAAAATCGCAGCATGCTCTATAGTGTGCGTTTATCACGCAACACAGGACCCATGGAAGTGAATGGGGCTGAGTGAAAATCGCAAGCATCCGCAAGCAAGTGATTTTTACGCACGGTTGCTAGAAGACGATCGGGATGCTAGAAGACGATTACTTGCACTAATGTCGCACAACAATTTTTATAATGTCAGTCTATGGTGTCGCACTGCAACATGCAACATGCTGCGACTGCGACGCAACAGTCACAGAAAATCCATTCGAGATTCATTTTTCTGTGACTGTTGCGTCGCAGTCGCAGCATGTTGCATGTTGCAGTGCGACACCATAGACTGCCATTATAAAAATTGTTGCACGACATTTGTGCAACAAAATGCTGCACTACAAATGTTGCAGTGTAGTTGTGACTTATTGTCGCGCAGACCTAGCCTTAGGTTCATGGAGAACTGGGCTGACTTCTCTCTCAGCTACAGGCTCTATGGTAGGGACGGGCTGCACCTTAATGGGGAGGATGCAGCTGCTCTGGGGGAAAGAATGGTTGAAAGAATGGTCAGACAGCTGGAGAAGCTTTTAAACTAGGATCTGGGAGGAGGAATCTGGGTCATACTAATAAAGGGGTAGATAGTGTAGATAGAGAGTAGGATATAGGAGGGGACAGTGGGGATTTAGTGGGGGCTGGGGTTAGTGAGGAAAGTAGGGAGAAGAGTGGGCAGAACTGTACACCGATGAAAAATAGCGCTACATACAAACATCAACCACGATACCCCAAAAATTCCAGATATTCACTTTACAGGTAATAGTAATTTAAAATGTATTTTCACAAATGCCAGAAGTCTAGCTAGCAAAATGGGGGGAGCTGGAGGCTATGGTACTAGAGGAACACATATATATAAGTTGGTGTGGCTGAGCAGTGGCGGATTACAATAGGGATGTTCGGGTCGGCAGCCCCGGGCCCAGCACTGCTGGGGGGCCCAACGCCGACCCGAACGCCAACATACTGCGGCGGGGCACAGGAGCGCATAGCTCCATGTTCTGTCACGATCACCGCCATAGGCTTCAGGCCTAGTAGGCCTGAGGCCTATGCGGTACTGAAATCCCGGCGCAGGCTTGCGTGATTACGTCATCACGCGCCTGTGCTGGGACTCAGCACTGTGACTTGTGCACACCTACCTCATCCCGCCTTCCTCTGCGAGCAAGCGCCTGGCCCTGGACATAGATGAGTATTTAGCTTTTTTTTTTTTTTTTTTTTTTTTTTTTTATTTCATGTGCCTACTTTGCGGGACATGTGGGGGGGAGGACACACAGGAGGACATATTAGGGAAGATACATCGAGTACATAGGGGCGATGGGGGTGCTGTATGGGGCCAAATTATTATGGGAGAGAATACTATGTGGGGGCAAATTACTATGTGGGGGCAGTGTGGGGGCAGTGTGGGGGCAAATTACTATGTGGGGGCAGCATGGGGGAAACTTTTGTGTGCGGGCAGTGTGGGAAAATTGCTATGTAACATAGTACATAACATAGTACATAAGGCCGAAAAAAGACATTTGTCCATCCAGTTCGGCCTGTCATCCTGCAAGTTGATCCAGAGGAAGGTAAAAAAAAAACCTGTGAGGTAGAAGCCAATTTTCCTCACTTTAGGGGAATAAAAATTCCTTCCCGACTCCAATCAGGCAATCAGAATAAATCCCTGGATCAACGATCTCTCTCTAGTAGTTATAGCCTGTAATATTATTATGCTCCAGAAATACATCCAGGCCCCGCTTGAATTCCTTTATTGTGCTCACCATCACCACCTCCTCAGGCAGAGAGTTCCATAGTCTCACTGCTCTTTCCATAAAGAATCCTCTTCTATGTTTGTGTACAAACCTTCTTTCCTCCAGACACAGAGGATGTCCCCTCGTCACAGTCACCGTCCTGGGAATGAATAGATGATGGGATAGATCTCTGTACTGTCCCCTGATATATTTATACATATTAATTAGATCTCCTCTCAGTCGTCTTTTTTCTAAAGTGAATAAACCTAATTTTGATAATCTTTCAGGGTACTGTAGATGCCCCATTCCAGTTATTACTTTAGTTGCCCTCATCTGGACCCTCTCCAGCTCTGCTATGTCTGCTTTGTTCACTGGAGCCCAGAACTGTACACAGTACTCCATGTGTGGTCTGACTAATGATTTCTAAAGTGGTAGGACTATGTTCTCATCACGGGCATCTATGCCCCTTTTGATGCAACCCATTATCTTATTGGCCTTGGCAGCAGCTGTTTGACACTGTTTTTTGCAGCTTAGTTTGCTGTTCATTAAAATTCCTAGATCTTTTTACATGTCAGTGTTACCGAGTGTTTTACCATTTAATAAGTACGGGTGACTTGCATTATTCCTTCCCATGTGCATAACTTTACATTTGTCAGTGTTAAACCTCATCTTCCACTTATCTGCCCAAGCCTCCAATCTATCCAGATCGCTCTGTAGTAGTATACTGTCCTCTTCAGTGTTAATTACTTTACACAGTTTAGTGTCATCTGCGAAAATTTATATTTTACTATGCAAGCCTTCTACAAGATCATTAATAAATACATTGAAGAGAATAGGGCCCAATACTGACCCCTGAGGTACTCCACTAGTGACAGTGACCCAATCTGAGTATTTACCATTAATAACCACCCTCTGTTTTCTATCATTGAGCCAGTTACTTACCCACTTACAGACGTTTTCTCCCAGTCCGAGCATTCTCATTTTATATACTAACCTTTTATGTGGTACAGTGTCAAATGCTTTGGAGGAGTCCAGATACACGACATCCATTGATTCGCCGCTGTCAAGTCTAGAACTTACCTCCTCATAGAAACTGATTAAATGTGTTTGACATGATCGATCCCTCACAAAGCCATGCTGATATGGCGTTATTTCCTTATTTCCGTTAAGATGCTCTAACATAGCATCTCTCAGAAAACCCTCAAACAGTTTACCCACAACAGATGTTAAACTTACCGGCCTATAGTTTCCAGGCTCTGTTTTTGGACCCTTTTTGAATATTGGCACCACATTTGCCATGCGCCAATCCTGTGGGACATTCCCTGTCAATATAGAATCTGCAAATATCAGAAATAAGGGTCTGGCTATGACATTACTTAATTCCCTTAGGATACGGGTGTGTATGCCATCCGGTCCTGGCGATTTGTCTATTTTAATCTTTTTAAGTCGCTGTTGCACTTCTTCTTGGGTCAGACAGGACACTTTTAATGGGGAATTTATTTCAACATTTGGCATCTCACCTGACAGTTTATTTTCCTCAGTGAATACATTGGAGAAAATTACTATGTGGGGGCAGTGTGGGGGAAACTATTGTGTGGGGGCAGTGTGGGGGAAATTGCTATGTGGGGACAGTGTGGGGTAATTTCTATGTGGGGACAAATTACTATGTGGGGGCAAATTACAATGTGGGGGCAGTGTGGGGGAAACTATTGTGTGGGGGCAGTGTGGGGAAATTGCTATGTGGGGGCTGTGTGGGGAAATTGCTATGTGGGGCAAAATACTATGTGGGGGCAGTGTGGGGGAAATTACTATGTGGGGGCAGTGTGGGGGAAATTACTATGTAGGGGAAATTACTGTGTGGGGGCAAACTACTATATGGGAGCAGTTTGGGGAAAATTACTGTGTGGGGGCAAATTACTATGGGGGATTCCTATATAGGGCAGTGTGGTGGAAATTACTATATGGGGGTGTTGCTATTGGGGAGACACTGTAGGGGCAATTCTATTATTTTTGGGGACACTATACAGGGATTATTGCTTTGAGCACAATAGAGGGTGGTATTATTACTCGGGGTACTCTAGGGGACATTATAGCGGCTGTGGACACTATAGGAACATTTGGGGTAATTTATCTAACTGGTGTAAAGTTGAACTGGGTTAGTTGCCTATAGCAACCAATCAGATTCCACCTTTCATATTTGACAGCTCTTTTGGAAATCCAGTTCTACTTTACACCAGTTTGATAAATGACTCCAATTATGCCTATTAGGGTCACAGTTTTTTCAGCAGTATAGTACCTGGGACATTGGGGGGCACAACAGCCACAGTATTGGGAGTGGCAGCAGGATCACACTGTGAGGACACCAGGATGGGGAGGTTGATGGAAAAATTGAGAAATCTAACGTGTCTGTATTACAAACTGTAGCGACGAGATGTGGCTGAAAGAATTTGCCATGGTGGTCTGGGTCAAATGTAGGAGAAGAGGAAAGAGAAGGTCTACATGACAGGAGATGTCACTGGATGTAAGAGGTATGTGGTGCTGTATTCTCCTTCATGTCTTTTTTATTATAA
Source organism: Bufo gargarizans (assembly GCF_014858855.1). Lineage (NCBI taxonomy): Eukaryota > Metazoa > Chordata > Amphibia > Anura > Bufonidae > Bufo > Bufo gargarizans. Next base: position 217,886,808 of record NC_058085.1, on the reverse strand, counting down.
TTATATGTATTTTAAATTTGGCGACCAAATTTTTCAGTTTAGGACCCAATTTGGAGTATTTTTGAAATGTCATATGGCCTAGGAAGAGACTGTGGCGCTCATGAAGCAACGCAGCCTCTTCATACAAAAATAAAATAAATAAACTTAAATGGAGGGAGGGGCCCAAGTTGGGTAGACAGCCCCAGGCCTATTATGCACTTAATCTGCCCCTGTGGCTTAGAGATGGTTGGACTATTCTCATGACTGGGCTGTTAATTTTCAGGGTTTTACACTATTTAGGAAAGACAGAGTCAAAAGAAAAGGCGGTGGCCTGTGCCTGTATGTGATGAGTTATATGAAGGCGAGTGTGAAAGAAGCAGTTGTGGGTGAGAATGGTAAAGATGTTGAAACTAGTGATGGACGAACATCAAATGCTTGTGGGCCCAATTCACTTTAATGGCAGGCGAACCTGAACAACCTTCAGGTCATATTTGCAGCCAGCAAACACATACTAGAAGTACACAAATAGTCCCACAACATGCACAGTGATATACCAGAGGGGATCATTGGAAAAATTCCCACAAAAAATATGTATTTTAATCAGGGGCCATTTTTATGCATCTTAAAGGAAAAATCTCTCAAAAATGTGCCCTGCTGGAGCCTAGAAATTTTTAAATGTTTTTATCAGTTTGATATATACAAATGTGCAGCACTCCACGTTTTTGTATCCTGCTGAGTCCATTAAAAGAATGCATATGTTAATGTATGTATGCATATGTTAATTTTTTTTTTTCGACCATAGAAATGTATGGTGAACAGAAGCCACTGTACGGCATCAGTCTGAGGCATCTGTTAACGCATACATTTTTGCATTAAATAAATGGCAAAAATAGGATGTGAATAGAGTTGAGTGGACACCTGGATATTCGAGTTCGACGAGTTCAGCCGAACTTCAGAAAAAAGTTTGAGTTCGGGTCCCCGAACTTGACCCCGAACCCAAACCCCATTGGAGTCAATGGGGACCAGAACTATTGAGCACAAAAATGGCTGTAAAAATGTAATGGAAAGGGCTAGAGGGCTGCAAATGTCAACAAAATGTGGTTAAGAGCATGGCAAGTGGCCATGTTGGTGGCGTACTCGAAACAGCGCAACAAGGAACACAGGTCTCGCATGGAGGCCCAATCATTGGTGGTGAAGTGGTGCCGTTCCGTCGAGCGACTCACCCGTGCGTGCTGCAGCTGAAACTCCACTATCGCCTGCTGCTGCTCGCACAGTCTGGCCAGCATGTGCAAGGTGGAGTTCCACCTTGTAGGCACGTCGAATATGAGGTGGTGAGCGGGAAGGCCGAAGTTACGCTACAGCGCTGCCAGGCGAGCAGCAGGGTGAGAACGCCGAAAGCGCGCACAGACGGCCCGCACTTTATGCAGCAGCTCTGACATATCGGGGTAATTTTTAAGGAATCTCTGCACCACCAAATTCAGCACATGCGCCAGGCAAGGGGTGTGGGTCAAACCGGCTAGTCCCAGAGCTGCTACGAGATTTCGCCCATTATCGTACACCACCAGGCCGGGCTTGAGGCTGACTGGCACAAACCACTCATCGGTCTGTTGTTCAAGGCCCGTCCACAGCTCCTGCGCTGTGTGGGGTTTGTCCCGCAAACAGATAAGTTTTAAAACTGCCTGCTGTCGTTTACCCCTGGCTGTGATGAAGTTGGTGGTGAAGGTGTTAAGCTGACTGGATGAGGATCAGGTAGAGGATGAGGAAGCAGAGTAGGAGGAGGAAGCAACAGGAGGCAAACTGAAGCGCCCTGCAATCCTCAGTGGTGGAAGGACATGCGCTAAACTGATATCCTCCTCAGGCACAGCCACTACTGCATTTACCCAGTGTGCTGTTATGGAGATATAACGTCCCTGACCGTGCTTACTGGTCCACGTACCCGTAGTGAGGTGCACCTTGCCACAGGTGGCGTTGCGCAGTGCACACGTGATTTTGTCCCCTACTTGGTTGTACAGGGAAGGGATGGCTCTCCTGGAAAAGTAGTGGCGGCTGGGCAGGACGTACTGTGGGGCAACCACCGCCATAAGGCCTTTAAAACTATCCATCTCCAACAGACGGAATGGCAGAATTTCAAAGGCCAGTCATTTAGAAATGCTGGCATTTAGGGCTAGGGATCATGGGTGAGTAGGGGGGTACTTCCTCTTCCTTCCTCTCCAGTGTTTGGGAGATGGAGAGCTGAATGCTTCCGTGGGACATTGTGGAGATGCTTGGTGACCCAGGTGTTGGTGTTGCTGGCAGATCCTCTGTTTGCGGGGTGGCAGGTGACACTGTCACTCCAGAGGTGGATGAAGAGGCCGAGACTGCAGCAGAAGAGGAAGCAGGAGGAGCCAGAGACCTTTCTTGGTTTTTGAGGTGTCTACTCCACTGCAGCTCGTGCTTTGCACTTAAATGCCTGGTCATGCAGGTTGTGCTCAGGTTGAGAACGTTTATGCCTCGCTTCAGGCTATGATTGCACAGCGTGCAAACCACTCGTAGCTTATCATCAGCACATTGTCTGAAGAACTGCTATGCCAGGGAACTCCTTGGAGCTTGCTTTGGTGTGCTCGGTCCCTTGCTGTGGTGGACAGTAGCAGGCGTACTGTCTAGAGGATGGCCACTCTGCTTTTGCACCCTGCTCCCTCTTCTGCTGTGCTGGTGGCTCTATGTGATCACCGCCTCTTCCTCCGAACTACATAGCTCACTCGCATGACCTTGATTCCATGTGGGGTCGAGGACCTCATCGTCCTCCACATCATCTTCCACCCAGTCTTCACCCCTGCCTTCCTTGTCGGTCTGCACGTGGTCCTCCCATGTACTCATCTTGAAAGATAAGTGGTTGGGCATTGGTGCACTCAATCTCTTCCACTTCTAGGGCAGGGATAGGTGGACGGCCCTAGGAAACCCTGCTAACAGACAGTGGCGTTGCTAGAGCTAGTGTCACCCTGTGCGGTAGAAAATGGTGTCACCCCCCCCCCCCCCCCCGAAGCCATAATATTTTAGCCATATATGGCTGCTATTGTGGTGCTACTGCCATAGGGGGCATCCGTTAGCTCAGCAGACCCCCCCCCCCCCCCCTAGCAGTCAGAGCCTGGTCTCGGGAGGGGCATTTCCAGATTATTTTCTGTCCACCGCGACAAAACAATGGTGCTTATAGAACAGACTACACAGTGTAGCGGTATGCTGTATATTGTGTGGCACAGTGTATGTTAAATGTGTATAACAAACATATTTCATATGAAAACTTACAGTTACTTGGCTTGGTCCTTGGGGATCTCTGACACCACTTCAACACTTTGGCTGGGGTCTTGGCGGAGCTGATGTGTTTTATTCTAACGAGAAAGATTTCATAATAAGGATTTATAGAAGGGACAGAGGGATAGCAGAGCAGAGGGAGGCTGGTGCTGCTACTAGGGGGTCATACCATGGGGGAGTAATAAAGCCCACCATAATGCTCCTCCAGTAGAAATAATTCTCCTTATAATGTGACAGTGCACAAAAAATACCCCCTTGTAATGCCTCCAGTTGAGCTAATGTCCTCATAGTGCCCCCATAATGTCCCAGTATAAAATACCCCTATATAGTGCCCCCAGTAAATTCCCCCATAATGCTCCTCTCCCCCCTTCCTGCTAGAGACCCCCATAATGTACCAGTATAAAATGCCCCATATATAGTGCCCCAGTATATGCCCTCAGTGTCCGGCCTCTGATAAGCTGCCGGACTAGTGTCCCCCATAATGCCCCCAATAATGTGCCAGTAAGTGTCCCCATAGATGCCCCCCATCATGTGCCAGTATCTAGTGCCTCTCCCCCCCATATGCCAGTATCATAGTGCCATCTCCCCCCAATGTGCCAGTATCAAGTGCCAAACCCCCCCTGCATGTGCCAGTATCAAGTGCCTCCCCCCCCATGTACCAGTATCATAGTGCCATTTCCCCCCCAATGTGCCAGTATTAAGTGCCTCTCCCCCCATGTGCCAGTATCATAGTGCCATCTCCCCCCCAATGTGCCAGTATTAAGTGCCTCTCTCCCCCCATGTGCCAGTATCATAGAGCCATCTCCCCCCTAAAGTGCCATTATCAAGTGCCTCTCTCCTTCCCACCCCCCAAAAGTGCCAGTATCATAGTGCCAAATCCCTCCATGTGCCAGTATCAAGTGCCAAACCCCCCATGTGCCAGTATCAAGTGCCTCTCTCCCCCATGTCCCAGTATCATAGTGCCATCTCCCCCCCCCCAAAAGTGCCAGTATCAAGTGCCTCTCTCCTCCCCCCCATGTGCCAGTATCATAGTGCCATCCACCCATGTGCCAGTATCAGGTGCCAACCCCTCTCCCCCTATGTGCCAGTATCAAGTGCCTCCTGCTCCCCCCATGGCAGTAACAGTCGGGTATTTAACCGCCTCCGGACCGCCTAACGCAGATTCGCGGTCCGGAGGCGGCAGCTCTGCGCAGAGTGACGCATCGGCGCGTCATCTCACGTGAGCCGAGACTTCCTGTGAACGCGTGCACACAGGCACGCACGTTCACAGGAACGAAAGGTAAGAGACAGGATCTCCAGCCTGCCAGCGGCGATCGTTCGCTGGCAGGCTGGAGATGCGATTTTTTTTAACCCCTAACAGGTATATTAGATGCTGTTTTGATAACAGCGTCTAATATACCTGCTACCTAGTCCTCTGGTGGTCCCTTTTGTTTGGATCGACCACCAAAGGGCACAGGTAGCTGTGTAAAGTAGCACCAACCACCACTACACTACACTACACCCCTGATTACCCCATATAGACTCCCTGATCACCCCCCTGTCATTGATCACCCCCCTGTAAGGCTCCATTCAGACGTCCGTATGTTTTTTACGGATCCACGGATACATGGATCGGATCCGCAAAACACATACAGACGTCTGAATGGAGCCTTATAGGGGGGTGATCAATGACAGGGGGTGATCAGGGAGTCTATATGGAGTGATCACCCCACTGTCATTGATCACCCCCCTGTAAGGCTCCATTCAGACGTCCGTATGTGTTTTGCGGATCCGCAAAACACAGACACCGCGGATCCGCAAAACACATATGGACATCTGAATGGAGCCTTACAGGGGGGTGATCAATGACAGGGGGGTGATCACTCCATATAGACTCCCTGATCCCCCCCCTGTCATTGATCACCCCCTGTAAGGCTCCATTTAGACATATTTTTGGCACAGGTTAGCGGAAATGGATATTTTATTTTAATTTTATTTTTCTTACAAAGTCTCATATTCCACTAACTTGTGTCAAAAAATAAAATCTCACATGAACTCATCATACCCCTCACGGAATCCAAATGCGTAGAATTTTTTAGACATTTATATTCCAGACTTCTTCTCACGCTTTAGGGCCCCTAAAATGCCAGGGCATTATAAATACCCCACATGTGACTCCATTTAGGAAAGAAGACACCCCAAGGTATTCCGTGAGGGGCATATTGAGTCCATGAAAGATTGAAATTTTTGTCCCATGTTAGCGGAAAGGGAGACTTTGTGAGAAAATACAAAGAAAAAATCAATTTCCGCTAACTTGCGCCCAAAAAAAAAAAAATTCTATGAACTCGCCAGGCCCCTCATTGATTACCTTGGGGTGTTTTCTTTCCAAAATGGGGTCACATGTGGGGTATTTATACTGCCCTGGCATTTTAGGGGCCCGAAAGCGTGAAAAGAAGTCTGGGATCCAAATGTCTAAAAATGCCCTCCTAAAAGGAATTTGGGCCGCTTTGCGCATCTAGGCTGCAAAAAAGTGTGACAGATGTGGTATCGCCGTACTCAGGAGAAGTTGGGGAATGTGTTTTGGGGTGTCTTTTTACCTATACCCATGCTGGGTGAGATAAATATCTTGGTCAAATGCCAACTTTGTATAAAAAAATGGGAAAAGTTGTCTTTTGCCAAGATATTTCTCTCACCCAGCATGGGTATATGTAAAATGACACCCCAAAACACATTGCCCAACTTCTCCTGAGTACGGCGATACCACATGTGTGACACTTTTTTGCCGCCTAGGTGGGCAAAGAGGCCCACATTCCAAAGAGCACCTTTAGGATTTCACAGGTCATTTTTTACACATTTTGATTTCAAACTACTTACCACACATTTGGGCCCCTAAAATGCCAGGGCAGTATAACTACCCCACAAGTGACCCCATTTTGGAAAGAAGACAACCCAAGGTATTTCATGATGGGCATAGTGAGTTCATTGAAGTTTTTATTTTTTGTCACAAGTTAGTGGAATATGAGACTTTGTAAGGAAAATAAAATCATCATTTTCCGCTAACTTGTGACAAAAAATAAAAAGTTCTATGAACTCACTATGCCCATCAGCGAATACGTTAGAGTGTTTACTTTCCGAAATGGGGTCATTTGTGGGGTTTTTCTACTGTCTGGACATTGTAGAACCTCAGGAAACATGACAGGTGCTCAGAAAGTCAGAGCTGCTTCAAAAAGTGGAAATTCACATTTTTGTACCATAGTTTGTAAACGCTATAACTTTTACCGAAACCATTTTTTTTTACCCAAACTTTTTTTTATCAAAGACATGTAAAACAATAAATTTAGGGAAAAATTTCTATATAGATGTCATTTATAAAAAAAAAAAAAATTACAACTGAAAGTGAAAAATTTCATTTTTTTGCAAAAATTTCGTTAAATTTCGATTAATAACAAAAAAGTAAAAATGTCAGCAGCAATGAAATACCACCAAATGAAAGCTCTATTAGTGAGAAGAAAAGGAGTTAAAATTCATTTGGGTGGTAAGTTGCATGACCGAGCAATAAACGGTAAAAGTAGTGTAGTGCAGAAGTGTAAAAAGTGGCCTGGTCATTAAGGGGGTTTCAGCGGTTAAAAATAATAAATCAGTTATACTTACCTCCATGTCAGCGATGTAGCCTCTTCCTGTATGTCCATATATGTAGTCAGTGCTTGTGTATTATAATTTAGCCTTTTTTTTTGAAAAGTTTCTACTGGGATTCAAACCCACGACCTTCTGTATCAGAGGCAAAGCACTCACCCACACAGCCATAAGAGCTGCATTACCACTGACTGAAAAATTATGAGACTTCTACTGTTATAGCTGGCTAAGTGTACATCTATACACATGACAGCTGCCCTAACACACCCAGCACTGCTATATCTCTATATGACAGCTGTCCCAGCACACTAAGCTCTGCTATATCTCTATATATATGATAGCTGCCCCTGCACACTCAGTTCTGCTATATCTATATATCTCTAAGTATTGCTATACAGTAGATAGATATATCAAGGTATAGCAGAGCTGAGTGTGCTGGAGCAGCTGTCATGTGTATAGATGTAGCAGAGCTGGATGTGCTTGGGCAGCTGTCATGTGTATAGATGTAGCAGAGCTGGGTTTGCTGGGGCAGCTGTCATATATAGAGATATAGCAGAGCTGAGTGTGCTGGTGCAGCTGTCATTTGTATTAGATGTAGCAGAGCTGGGACAGCTATCATATATAGAGATATAGCAGAGCTGAGTGTGCTGGGACAGCTGTCATATAGAGAGATAGCGGTGCTGGGTGTGTTGGGGCAGCTGTCATGTGTATAGATGTACACTTAGCCAGCTATAACAGTAGAAGTCTCATATTTTTTCAGTAAGTGCTAATGCAGCTCTTATGGCTGTGTGGGGATGATCTATTCCTGGGATTTGCAAATGAGAAGTGTGCAATTTATGAAACAGGCAGGGTGCTGCCGCCAGGCCCTGCTGGTGTCCCCCGGTGTGGGCTGCACGCCCTTTGCAACACCACTACTAACAGAGTCATCCAAAAGCAGAAGAGACTGCTGCATGACTTGGGGCTCAGACTGCTTGGCTGATTTGCAAGGGGGTGAGTTGAAAGACTGATGGACATCAGCTGCAGGTGCCAACTGTGGTCTTTCAGGAGGAGACTGGGTGGGAGACAATGTGAAGGAACTGGATCCACTGTCAGCAACCCAATCTACTATCGCCTGTACTTGTTCAGGCTTAACCATTCGTAGAGCCGCATTAAGCCCGACCAAATACTGCTGCAGGTTCTGTCGCCTACTTGCACCTGAGGAAGGCACTGGTACAGATCGACCACATCCTGTCCCTGCAACAGGAGCTCCACCAGCAGCACCACATCTCTTATTTGACGCTCTCCTCATATTTCTCGAATTTAGGATCTTGCCCTAAATGGGTACTTAATTAATAGTAGAATAGAATAACAGTATGTAAAAGGTGTATCTCACATGACCTGACCCACAGTAGGCCTCAATTAAAGATTTGTGCATCAAATGGCGATACTTCAAATATCTGAATATAACCCAAATGTATAAAGGGTGTATCTCACAATGACATATGCAGCAAAGGCTGCCAAATAAACTTTTTTTGCCCAAACAGGTGTAACTGGGCGTCAAAGGTGCACTTGGTCTCCCATCAGCCTTCTGCTTAGCTTCGGGAGCAAGGATCTGTGTTCGGCTTCGTTCCCTAGGAGCTGGGAGGCTCCCTGCTCCTAGGTCTGCCTTGAGCGCCTAGCTGATCACTCGGTGCTCGACTTGTCTGTCTGTCGGTCATGTGACGCTGGCCATGTCACATGACCCTCACTCCCCACTATAAATACAGGCAACCTGCTGGCTACAGGTTGCCTGTGATACTGGTCCATTGGTGCTTCCTTGTTCATTGGTTCTAGTCTGCAGCTGCTTGTTCTGATTGACCTCCTGACCTTGTGTACTCATCTCGTTCTTTGACCTCGACTTCATCTCATCCTTTGTATGTATTTCTCTCCTGGATTGACCTCGGCTCTGACTGTTGACTTTACATTTGCCCGCTCCATTTGTACTCCCACTTCTCCTGGTTCTGACCTTTGGCTTGTTGACCTTCTGTATCTTTCCTCTGTGCACTTACGTAAGTAAGGGACAGTCGCCCAGTTACGCCCCGTCGCCTAGGGCGGGTAGTGTAAGTAGGCAGGGATAGGGGTTGAGGCTGGAGTCACCCTCTTTCCTTCCTCTCTGTTCCCTGACAGAATCACAGGCCTAAAAATTTTTTTTTTACTATGGATCCCTTACAGAGCCTGACTGAACACGTGCAGGATCTGGCTCATATAGTTCAGAAATTGGGGGAGAGATTACAGGCACAAGAGATTGCTTGTGATCTTCCTGCGCCTCCCGTCGCTGTCCAAGTGGCACCTGCCTTTATGGAACCCCACGTTAAGCTTCCTGACTGATTTTCAGGAGACCATAGAAGCTTTTTGGTGTTTCAGGAAAGCTATAAGCTTTATTTTTGCTTACGTCCCTATTCCTCTGGATATGAACAACAGAGGGTGGGGATCATTATTTCCTTATAACAGAGGGATCCCCAGGACTTGCCTTCCGATTTGCAATGCCTCAGATCCGTTTACCCTTTTTTTCAGGCGCTAGGTGTGTTATATGACGAACCTGACGTGCCATGGTAGCAGAGACCCAGCTGAAATCCCTCAGACAGGGTGACCGTCCGGTTAAGGAGTACTGTACCTTATTCCGTAGATGGTGCGTTCCCTCCGGTCGGAACAAACCCGGGCCTCAAGAGTCAATTTAAGTCCGGTTTGTCTGACACCCTCAAGGATATGCTAGTGTGTTATCAACCCCCCAAAACCTTAGAACAGACCATGACATTAGCCATTAGGCTAGACCGACAGGTCAGGGAACGACAGCGAGAACACCTTCTTGTTCCACAGATGGTTCCCAAGATGGAGATGGGTCCGGTGATAGCAAAATCTGAAGACTTCTTTGATGAACCCATGCAGCTGGGCATGACTAGGAAGGAGCAGCGTCGTCGTCGTGGAATGTGCTTCTACTGTGGCGGTTCTGATCACTGGGTCCGACAGTGCCCTAAGATCCCTTCTTCCGGAGGTCCACCCAAACAAGAGGGATCAACAGACAAGGTACTCCCTGGGGTGGTAAGAAAAAAGCTGCTGGTTCCTATTACTGTGTCTCTGGGGGGAATCAGGGGTTTCGGTGACGCCTTTATTGATTCCAAGTCAGCATCTAATTTTATTGACTGTAAATTCGTTATCCAAATAGGAATTCCGATTTTTAGCCCTTCCTCACCCAGTGAACATTGTAACCATTGATTCCACTCCCCTGGCGGGTGGTACGGTCAAATTTTGTACCGCAGAGATCTCTCTTTCGGTAGGGGTGTGCCACACTGAGATATGCTCATTCCTAAATCTTGAGAATCTACCAGTAAATGTAGTATTAGGTATGCCCTGGCTCCAATTACATAATCCGGTTATTAATTGGGCTACTGGTGAGATAGAAAGATGGGGTTCTCAGTGTAAGTTCTGTTTATCGGTCATTTTAGCAGGGGTTCATACCGTATTGCAAACCCTTTCACCATATATTAGAGATTATGCTGATGTGTTTTCATCATCCGAGCTGAAAGAATTACCACCCCATAGACCGTATGATTGTGCTATTGAATTAGTATCCAGGTCCCGATATCCCAAAGGAAGAATTTATAATCGATCTGTCCCGAACGAAATTCAATGAGGGAATATAATAAAGAGAGTTTGAACAAGGGGCACATTAGGCCCTCTGTATCTCCAATGGGTGTGGGTTTCTTTTTTGTTAAGGAAAAGGACTGAGGACTCAGACCCTGTATTGATTACTGTGAATTAAAGAAGATCACTGTTAAATATCAATATTCCCTCCCTTTAGTTCCTGACCTGTTCAATCAGGTTTTAGGAGCTGCCTGGTTTTCCAAACTCGACTTGAGGGGAGCCTACAATTTAATCTGAATTAAGGAGGGGGATGAATGGAAGACGGCATTTAATACTCCTGAGGGACATTTTGAATTCCTAGTTATGCCTTTCGGGCTTAGTAATACCCCAGCCGTCTTCCAAAATTTTATGAACATTTTCAGGGAATTCATTGGGAAGTTTTTAATCGTCTATCTTGATGATATTCAGATTTTATTTTTTTTCTCCCATCTGGGACTCGCATATGAGACATATAAGACTAGTACTAGACATTTTAAGAGTTAACCAATTATCAGTTTAAGAGATTCTGTATCTTGGGTATGTCCTCACTCCTGATTCTTTCAAAATGGATGCTGGGAAGGTATGGGCAATCCAGGAGTGGGTGAGGCCATCATCTCTTAAAGCCTTACAACCAAATCTGGAGGAACCTTTTATGGTGGAGGTAGATGCCTCTGAGGATGGAGTAGGGGCAATATTGTCCCAAGGACCTTCTAACTTCGCTAACCTCACACCCTGTGCCTTTTTCTCCAGAAAATTTTCTCCTACAGAAAGGAATTGGGAACCGTGAGTTACTAGCTATTAAGTGAGCATTTGAGGAATGGAGACATTTTTTTTGGGGGGGGGGGCAAAACATAGAATTACTGATCAAAAGAATTTGTTATTTCTTGAGTCCGCTACGTGTCTAAACCCTCGTCAAGCCAGATGGGCATTATTCTTTGCTCGATTTAAATTTTTCCATTACTTACAGGCCAGGAAGTAAGAACATAAAGGCTGATGCCTTGTCAAGAGGTTTTTCTGCCTTTTAGTCTTCCGATACCCCTCCGGAACCCATCCTTCCAGCCTATATCATCATGGCATCAGTATCCTCTTTTTTGGCCTCTAATATTAAATCAGAATTTAAAGAACAAAAGCTCAGAATCTATTTAGGCTTTGGAAACACTCCCGCCGGCGGAGTGTCATTATATTAAAACATAACCTGTTCTGTCCCCAGATTCAGTTCCAGTTGTTTCTGTCTCTTTATCAGTTGACATGGCATTTAACTGTTGTAATTACATTGTGTCGTAACAGCACCATCTATTGATGAGTTTAGGTATTTCACCCAGCCTGTTTTTTCTCTATGCATTACGGGAGTCCCAGTGCATTGTGGGTAGTTCCTGGTTCTTGCTAGTCTGGTACAGCAAGCAGCCACCATCTTATGTCTCAACAACCATGCTCTCTCACTGGTTTTCCTGTCACATCATCTGTTATTCAGCCTGTTTTTGAGCATAGTCGGTAAGAGCACTATCTATGTGTCATTTACTGCATTTTTTATGTTTCTTGTATTGATAGCTCATTACTATCATTGTACTATCTCATATACTGAATGTATAGCAGATTGTTCTGTGTTTTATGCCATATACCATGGTATTTATGTTCTAAAATACTACTGTTTTATTCTGTAGTTTCACCTTTCCTGTCAGTCTACGAGCAATAAAGAGAACCTTAAAGCGGAACAGTCTCTTTTCTCTCAGAGGACAAAAAGGTTTAGCTACATGTCAGATTACACACCGTGCTAACGTGTATGAGGACAGTATATAACCTTTAATGTTATAATGCAAAATAAAATAAGTGACCCACTGTGATACACAGACAAACATATATTATGGGACCTGCAATGATCCCTAAATGCTGGTAGAATAAACAAACCTGCTCCTAGTGAAAGATGTGAGCAGTCTTACCAGACCCTTGTAGACAATGGAATCAGCCAGGAAGGGTATCCAAGAGGTATAGAGTACAGGGAGTGCAGAATTATTAGGCAAGTTGTATTTTTGAGGATTAATTTTATTATTGAACAACATGTTCTCAATGAACCCAAAAAACTCATTAATATCAAAGCTGAATATTTTTGGAAGTAGTTTTTAGTTTGTTTTTAGTTTTAGCTATTTTAGGGGGATATCTGTGTGTGTGCAGGTGACTATTACTGTGCATAATTATTAGGCAACTTAACAAAAAACAAATATATACCCATTTTAATTATTTATTTTTACCAGTGAAACCAATATAACATCTCAACATTCACAAATATACATTTCTGACATTCAAAAACAAAACAAAACAAATCAGTGACCAATATAGCCACCTTTCTTTGCAAGGACACTCAAAAGCCTGCCATCCATGGATTCTGTCAGTGTTTTGATCTGTTCACCATCAACATTGCGTGCAGCAGCAACCACAGCCTCCCAGACACTGTTCAGAGAGGTGTACTGTTTTCCCTCCTTGTAAATCTCACATTTGATGATGGACCACAGGTTCTCAATGGGGTTCAGATCAGGTGAACAAGGAGGCCATGTCATTAGATTTTCTTCTTTTATACCCTTTCTTGCCAGCCACGCTGTGGAGTACTTGGATGCGTGTGATGTAGCATTGTCCTGCATGAAAATCATGTTTTTCTTGAAGGATGCAGACTTCTTCCTGTACCACTGCTTGAAGAAGGTGTCTTCCAGAAACTGGCAGTAGGACTGGGAGTTGAGCTTGACTCCATCCTCAACCCGAAAAGGCCCCACAAGCTCATCTTTGATGATACCAGCCCAAACCAGTACTCCACCTCCACCTTGCTGGCGTCTGAGTCGGACTGGAGCTCTCTGCCCTTTACCAATCCAGCCACGGGCCCATCCATCTGGCCCATCAAGACTCACTCTCATTTCATCAGTCCATAAAACCTTAGAAAAATCAGTCTTGAGATATTTCTTGGCCCAGTCTTGACGTTTCAGCTTGTGTGTCTTGTTCAGTGGTGGTCGTCTTTCAGCCTTTCTTACCTTGGCCATGTCTCTGAGTATTGCACACCTTGTGCTTTTGGGCACTCCAGTGATGTTGCAGCTCTGAAATATGGCCAAACTGGTGGCAAGTGGCATCTTGGCAGCTGCACGCTTGACTTTTCTCAGTTCATGGGCAGTTATTTTGCGCCTTGGTTTTTCCACACGCTCCTTGCGACCCTGTTGACTATTTTGAATGAAACGCTTGATTGTTCGATGATCACGCTTCAGAAGCTTTGCAATTTTAGGAGTGCTGCATCCCTCTGCAAGATATCTCACTATTGACTTTTCTGAGCCTGTCAAGTCCTTCTTTTGACCCATTTTGCCAAAGGAAAGGAAGTTGCTAATAATTATGCACACCTGATATAGGGTGTTGATGTCATTAGACCACACCCCTTCTCATTACAGAGATGCACATCACCTAATATGCTTAATTGGTAGTAGGCTTTCAAGCCTATACAGCTTGGAGTAAGACAACATGCATACAGAGGATGATGTGGTCAAAATACTCATTTGCCTAATAATTCTGCACTCCCTGTATAGATCACAGGGGAATTGCAATCTTGCTTGGTATCTGTATAGTAACTGCAGATCTGGGCCCTGTAATACCCTATCAATGAGGGAGGGGGCTATTTTACTTCTGCCTGTCTATACAGAGCACCCGCCCCAAAAGGGGCGACCCCGTCCGGATACCTGTCCCTACCTTGGACCTGATCCCTAAGTCTAATGAAGTAACCAGTGAAAGCAATTTCAATAGCCCCCCGACATGGCACGTTTCTGTCATGTCGACTCTTCAGGGGAGTAGGTACAAAAAAGTGGAAAAAACTTAGAGAATCCGCAGGTGTGTAGCCTGCGGCTAAATCACTGGGTCATGATAGGGTTATACAGGGCCCAGATCTGCAGTTACTATACAGATACCAAGCAAGATTGTGATTCCCATGCGATCTATACTCTATACCTCTTGTATACCCTTCCTTGCTGATTCCATTGTCTACAAGAGTCTGGTAAGACTGCTCACATCTTTCACTAGGTGGAGCAGGTCTGTTTGTTCTACCAGCATTTAGTGATCATTGCAGGTCCCATATTATATGTTTGTCTGTGTATCAGAGTGGGTCACTTATTTTATTTTGCATTATAACTTTAAAGGTTATGTTTTAATATAATGGCACTCCCCCAGCCGGTGATATTGAATCAGCTCAACATCTAGCGCCTGCACATACACCTTCAGAAAATGTATTTGTTCCTGCGCATTTTTGGCTCCAGTTATTGGGTGAGTGTCATGATTCAGTTTTTGTGTGGTCACCCTGGCATGGAAGGCACTCGTGAGTTGGGTTCCAGATCATACTAGTGGCCTATTTTGTTAAGAGACGCCAATGCATATGTATCTGCTTGTGAAGTGTGCACCAGATCCAAAACTCCTAGGACAAGTCCTACCAGAGAGTTACAACCACTACCCATTCCTAGTAAGCCCTGGTCGCATATTTCTATGGATTTTATTACTGACCTGCCGTCTTCTGAGGGTAAGTCAGTGGTTTGGGTAGTGGTTGACAGATTTAGTAAGATGGCACATTTCGTTCCTCTGAGTAAACTTCCTAGTGCTAAGAGTCTATCTACTGTTTTTATTGATCATGTTGTACGGCTTCACATGATCCAGGAAAATATTGTTTCTGACAGAGGAGTTCAATTTGTTTCTAAATTCTAGAGAGCTTTCTGTCAAAGAATTGGGATTTCTTTGGCCTTTTTGTCTGCTTTTCACCCCGAGACTAATGGTCAGATGGAACGACTAAATCAGACTTGTTTATTGGTTCTAGTCTGCGGCTGATTGACCTCCTGACCTTGTTCTTTGACCTTGACTTCGTCTCATCCTTTGTATTTATTGCTCTCCTGGATTGACCTCAGCTCTGACTGTTGACTTTACATTTTCCATTTGTACTCCCACTTCTCCTGGTGCTGACCCTTGGCTTGTTGACCTTCTGTACCTTTCCTCTGTGCACTTAAGTAAGTAAGGTACCGTCGCCCAGTTACGCCCCGTCGCCTAGGGTGGATAGTGCAAGTAGGCAGGGACAGGGGTTGAGGGTGGAGTCAGAGTGCACGGTCTTTCCTTCCTCTCTTTTCCCTGACAACGGGTGTTTGTTTAATAACTGAATATGGCAGCAGTATATATGCATGGAATTTCAAACGTCAAGATGCTGCAAGGCCTGAAATATTGTGTATTTTGCCCAAAAAGGGTGTTTTATTAACGAAAGAATATAAGCCCTGTATATACAGGGTGTATCTTACACGGCCTGACCCACAGTAGGCCTCAATTAAAGATTTGTGCATCAAATAGCGGTATTTCAAATATCTGAATATAACCCCTGTAATATACAGGGTGTATCTCACACACCCTGATCCACACTAGGATGCTATCAAAGAATTGTGCCCAAAATGGCTTTATTTCAAATAACTGAATAGAAAGACAGTATGTAAAGGTGGTATCTCACAATGACATCTGCAGGAAAGGCTGCCAACTAAATTATTTTTGCCCAAACAGGTGTTTGTTTAATAACTGAATTTGACAGCAGTATATAACCCTGGAATTTCACACGTGCTGATGGTGCAAGGCCTGAAAAATAGTGTAATCTGGCAAAAAAATGTTATTTTAAAAATCAAGAAAATGATTGCTGCATTTCTAGCTTAAATTGCACACTGACTAATCCAGATGTTGTACAGGTCATTCTCAAAAAATTAGCATATTGTGATAAAGTTCATTATTTTCTGTAATGTA
Source organism: Bufo gargarizans (assembly GCF_014858855.1). NCBI lineage: Eukaryota > Metazoa > Chordata > Amphibia > Anura > Bufonidae > Bufo > Bufo gargarizans. The sequence continues at coordinate 217,870,512 of NC_058085.1, read as the reverse complement.
CTGATAAACATTAGACTTTCATATATTTTAGATTCATTACACACCAACTGAAGTAGTTCAAGTCTTTTATTGTTTTAATATTGATGATTTTGGCATGCAGCTCATGAAAACCCAAAATTCCTATCTCAAAAAATTAGCATATCATGAAAAGGTTCTCTAAACAAGCTATTAACCTAATCATCTGAATCAACTAATTAACTCTAAACACCTGCAAAAGATTCCTGAGGCTTTTAAAAACTCCCAGCCTGGTTCATTACTCAAAACCGCAATCATGGGTAAGACTGCCGACCTGACTGCTGTCCAGAAGGCCATCATTGACACCCTCAAGCAAGAGGGTAAGACACAGAAAGAAATTTCTGAACGAACAGGCTGTTCCCAGAGTGCTGTATCAAGGCACCTCAGTGGGAAGTCTGTGGGAAGGAAAAAGTGGCAGAAAACGCTGCACAACGAGAAGAGGTGACCGGACCCTGAGGAAGATTGTGGAGAAGGACCAATTCCAGACCTCGGGGGACCTGCGGAAGCAGTGGACTGAGTCTGGAGTAGAAACATCCAGAGCCACCGTGTACAGGCGTGTGCAGGAAATGGGCTACAGGTGCCGCATTCCCCAGGTCAAGCCACTTTTGAACAAGAAACAGCGGCAGAAGCGCCTGACCTGGGCTACAGAGAAGCAGCACTGGACTGTTGCATGTCATTAGGAAATCAAGGTGCCAGAGTCTGGAGGAAAACTGGGGAGAGGGAAATGCCCAAATGCCTGAAGTCCAGTGTCAAGTACCCACAGTCAGTGATGGTCTGGGGTGCCATGTCAGCTGCTGGTGTTGGTCCACTGTGTTTTATCAAGGGCAGGGTCAATGCAGCTAGCTATCAGGAGATTTTGGAGCATTTCATGCTTCCATCTGCTGAAAAGCTTTATGGAGATGAAGATTTCATTTTTCAGCACGACCTGGCACCTGCTCACAGTGCCAAAACCACTGGTAAATGGTTTACTGACCATGGTATTACTGTGCTCAATTGGCCTGCCAACTCTCCTGACCTGAACCCCATGGAGAATCTGTGGGATATTGGGAAGAGAAAGTTGAGAGACGCAAGACCCAACACTCTAGATGAGCTTAAGGCCGCTATCGAAGCATCCTGGGCCTCCATAACACCTCAGCAGTGCCACAGGCTGATTGCCTCCATGCCACGCCGCATTGAAGCAGTCATTTCTGCAAAAGGATTCCCGACCAAGTATTGAGTGCATAACTGAACATAATTATTTGAAGGTTGACTTTTTTTGTATTAAAAACACTTTTCTTTTATTGGTCGGATGAAATATGCTAATTTTTTGAGATAGGAAATTTGGGTTTTCATGAGCTGTATGCCAAAATCATTAATATTAAAACAATAAAAGGCTTGAACTACTTCAGTTGGTATGTAATGAATCTAAAATATATGAAAGTCTAATGTTTATCAGTACATTACAGAAAATAATGAACTTTATCACAATATGCTAATTTTTTTAGAAGGACCTGTATATTGCCAAAAAAGTGTTTTTTTTGGTAACAGAATATGAAAGCTGTATATATAAACTTGAATTTAAAACTTGCAGATCAGGAAAATAGTGTTTTTTGGCACAAAAAGTGTGTTTTTAAAAACCCAGAAAATGATGGCTGTATTTCTAGCTTAAATTGCACACTGACTAAGGCCTCATGCACACGACTGTTGTTTGGGTCCTCATCCGAGCCGAGCCATTAGTTTCAATGGAGCCGCAAAAGATGCAGACAGCACTCCATGTGCTGTCCGCATACGTGGCTCCGTTCCGCGGTCCCCAAAAAAAAAAATAACATGTCCTATTCATGTCCGCGCTTTGCTGACCGCTTGTTTTTTGCAAATCTGCAGTTTGCTGACCGCAAAAAACTATACGGTTGTGTGCATGAGGCCTTAGCCTGCAAATGCACCAGATGTTGTAAATTGCCCCCAAAGAATGGGATTTTCAATGTCCCAAAAGCTCAGATGCAGTGCTAGTGCACTGAGCTTGCATAAAATAGCCACCGCCCACCTAACTGACTTATTAAAAAAAAAAAATTTCGGTCATTGGGCTCAGGGCTGATCAGCTTCAACTTTTATTTTATTTTTTCAAATTTTTTGCCCTTTTTTATTTAATTTATTTAAAAAAAAAATTCTATTAGGTTTAGGGTAAGTATGTGAACACCCGTGCCCCCACACACATGCACACCAAATAAAGATTTACACGCGCACACACACTCCCCTATGGCCCGCCGGATGTTCTCAGCCGAGGAGGTAGGGTTGTTGCACGTATCGAAATTTCGATACCCAATCGATACTTTTGTCCCTGTATCGTACCGGGATTTCAATTTTTTCGATACTGGGCTGCGCTGTTGCACAGTCTAGTATCTCTGAACATGAGCACACTGCTCTCAGCACGCTCATGTTCCCTCAGCAGCACAGGGGAGAAGGAAGCAGTCTCTCCCCCCCCCCTGTGCCGCCACTGCCAATAAAGAGAGAGGGGCAGAGGAGGGGCGGGCGCACTGTGCCACCAATGATAGGAGGACTTTTCATGGGTCTGGACTTTAAGTAGCAGGCTACACAGAGCGGCACCCAGGGATCTCCCTGCACCTACTATTATTCCTGGGCAACGCTCCGTTCGCCCGCTGTGGCCCCCCCATTACCGTCTCCTGCTCCGTATGCTAATTACTATTACTATCGGAGCATTTACTATCGGATCAATGGGCAGGAGACATCAGCTTCTCTACTGGGCATTCCTTCTCCCTGGCTGAGAAGGAACGCCCAGGAGAGAAGCTGAGGTCTCCTCCGCATTGCTCCGATAGTAGTAATTAGCATACGGAGCAGGAGACGGTAACTGGGCCACAGCAAGCGAACGGAGTGGGGCCTGGGAATAATAGTAAGTGCAGGGAGATCCCTGGGCGCCACTCTATGTAGCCTGCTACTTAACAAAGTCCAAACCCATGAAAGCTAGTCTTTAACTTTTAATACAGGAGGCAGCTGCCAGCAGCAGAATCACATAGCCAGCACACTGCCTCTGACAGGGAGCTGCGATCAGCGACAGTTAACCCCTCAGGTGTGGCACCTGAGGGGTTAACTGCCGCTGATCTGCTGCCGGTACCCGCCTCCTGTATTAAAGGTTAATTATCATTGGTGGCAGTGGCCACAGGGTCCCCTCCTTCTCATTGGTGGAACAGTGGCAGCTTCTGACCGGAGCCCTAGCAGTGTAATCCTGGTGCTCCGATCAGTTACTATGGCAGCCAGGACACTACTGAAGACCTGGCTGCCATAGTCATCTCCCTGCTGCTGTGTGTACTATGCACAGGGCAGCAGGGAGATTGTGGCATCCTATTCACCCTAATAGAGTTCTATTAGGGTGAATGGGACAAGGGATTAAAATATCCCAGGTTCTGGCCCCTAAGGGGGGCTGGCCCCTAAGGGGGCTAATATTTATATGACCTGATGTCCTGGTAGTGTAGTTCTGTGTAGTTCTGATCACCGCCGCGCAGCGGGCGGTAATCAGAACTGGGTGCCTTCTCAAATCATTGAGCAGGCACCCTGGGACAATGCGCGGGGGGTCCTGTGACCCCCTGTGTCGGCGATCACAGCAAACCGCAGGTCAATTCAGACCCTAGACCCCCCACAACTTTTTTTGGGGCGCAAGCAGTTTTTTATTTTTTCTGCGTATGCTGACTGTGGCCGGCCACTCTTAGTGGTCGGCCACCGCTGATCAGCTTCAATTTATTTTTTTATTTTTCTCATTTTTTGCCCCTTTTTATTTTATTTATTAATTTTTTTTCTGTTAGGTTTAGGGTAAGTATGTGAACACCCGTGCCCCCACACACATGCACACCAAATAAAGATTTACACACACACACACACACTTCCCTATGGCCCGCCGGATGTTCTCGGCCGAGGAGGCATAGGCCCAGCTTGCCTCCGACTCCGAGAGTCCCAGTCATCCGCGTTATCCTCATCATCTAGCGATGATGATGAGCCCCCAAGGCGGCGGAGCAAGGGGACCGCCATGCTAGGGACCCTATGGCCCACACTAGTACGAGAAGCTCTGGGGCTCGTACTAGTTTTCCGGCCCACCAGTTAAGTCCACCGGAGCCCCTACTGTTGAACTTGCATGGTGTACCCCAGAGCATTTTGAGCCCTCGATTCCTGATTTTGTTGACCAAACAGGAATCCAGAATAGCACAGTGGACTTCACTGAATGACAATTTTAGTCTTTTTTTCAGTGACCACTTTGTGAACCTAATGGTGGAGCAAATGAACCTGTTTGCCCAACAGTTCATTGCTCAACACTCGGGGTCCTTTTTGGCTAGGGCCAGTGGCTGGACTTCAGTCAGTGCAGCCGAGATGAGGACGTTTTGGAGTCAAAAAGCCTAGTGTCAGGCATTACTGGAGTTGGGACATCCTCTACCAGACCCCACTTTACAGTACGGTCATGACATGTACCCAGTTTGAGGCCATCCAGAAATGTCTGCATTATGCAGATAATGCAGCATGTCGTCCCCCCCCCCCCCCCCCCAAGGTGATCCTGCCTATGACTGCCTGTACAAAATCAGACCAGTCATCAATCACTTTGGGGCCAAATTTGTGGAGGCCTATGTACCTGGAAGGGAGGTCGCAGTTGAGACTCAAGGGGAGACTCATTTTCCGCCAGTATGTTCCTTCTAAGCGGGCGAGGCATGGCGTGAAGCTGTACAAACCTTGTGAGAGTACCTCAGGGTACACTTACAAGATTCGTGTGTACGAGGGGCGAGATTCCCGTATTGAACCCCCAGAATGTCCCCCCACTCTGGATGTTAGCGGGAAACATGTGTGGGACCTTATACACCCACTGCTAGATAAGGGTTACCACCTGTATGTGGATAACTTTTATACTAGTATCCCCTTGTTCCAGTCACTCACCACCAGATCCACGTCCGCTTGTGGGACCGTGCGGAAAAATCAACGCAGCCTCCCTACCCACCCCCTCCAGGTACCTATTCCCAGGGGTGCGACCCGTGCCCTTACCAGTGGAAACCTGTTGCTGGTAAGATATAAGGACAAGAGGGATGTCCTTGTACTGTCCACAATTCACGGTAACGGCATCACCCCTGTCCCTGTGCGAGGTACTGTGGCAACGGTCCTCAAGCCCGGTTGCATGGTCGACTACAATCGTTATATGGGAGGAGTTGATCTCTCTGATCAAGTCCTCAAGCCATATAATGCCATGCGCAAAACCCGGGCATGGTACAAAAAAGTTGCGGTCTACTTGGTACAGTTTACCTTGTACAACTCTTTTGTTCTGTCCCAGAGTGCTGTTCTATGAGGCAGCCCTCAAGGCCCTGATGTTTTCTGACAGAGAAAGAGCAGGCCGGAGTACCTCGGAAACTGGACGCACCCGGACTGTCCATGGCCAACACTTTCCAGGTGTGGTCCCCCATACTGGAAAGAAGGGATGGATCCCAAAAAAATGCAGAGTGTGTCGCAGGAGGGGGATACGGAAGGACACCATCACTCAGTGTGACACGTGCCCCGATCATCCGGGCCTCTGCATTGACGGTTGCTTCAGGGAGTACCACACTTCCATGGAGTACTAAATTTATAATCCCCTTCCCCAATTTTCATTCCATTTAGCCACTGACAATCAGGAAAAAAAACTATGGTTCTCAGACTTGTGACACTAAAACCAAAAACATTTTTTTCAATATTATTATTTTGTATAACTAAAATAAATAAAAAAGTAGACATATTAGGTATCGCCGCATCCGTAAGAATCTGCTCTATAAAAATACCCCATGACCTAACCCCTCAGATGAACACGGTCAAAAAAATAAAATAAAAATGGTTAAAAAAAAAGGTATTTGTTTGTCACCTTACATTACAAAAATTGTAATAGCAAGCGATCAAAAAGTCATATGCCCCCTAAAATAGTGCCAATAAAACTGTCTTCTCATCTAGCCAAAAATGAGCCCCTACCTAAGATAATTGGCTAAAAACTTTAAAAAAAAACTGACTCTTAGACTATGGAGATACTAAAATGTTTTTTGTTTTGTTTATAAAAGGATAATATAGTGTAAAACCTAAATAAAAAAATAAATAAAAAAGTAGACATACTAGGTATCTCCGCATCAGTAAGAATCTGCTCTATAAAAATACCCCATGACCTAATCCCTCCGATGAACACGGTCAAAAAAATAAACAGCAATTTTTGGGCAAATTTTACATTTTAAACCGTTTTTTCCAGTAACAAAGCAAGGGTTAACAGCCAGACAAAACTTAATATTTATTACCCTGATTCTGCAGTTTACAGAAACACCCCATATGTGGTTGTAAACTGCTGTATGACAAAACAGCAGGGCGCAAAAGGAAAGGAACGCCGTATGGTTTCTGGAAGGCATATTTTGATGGCCTTTTTTTTTTTTTTTTTGCACCATGTCCCATTTGAAGAACCCCTGATGCACCCCTAGAGTAGAAACTCCATTAAAGTGACACCATCTAAAACTACACCCCTTAAGGTATAACAGATTTTACAAACTTTATTAACCCTTTAGGTGTTACTCAACAGTTTATGGCAAATGGAGATGACATTTCAGAATTTCTATTTTTGGTAACCTTGCCAAAAATGTAATATAGAGCAACCAAAAATCATATATACCCTAAAAATAGTCCCAACAAAACTGCCACCTTATCCCGTAGTTTCCAAAATGAGGTCACTTTTATGGAGTTTCTACTCTAGGGGTGCATCAGGGAGTTAAATAAACCAGTCCAGCAAAATCTGCCTTCCAAAAACCACACGGCGCACCTTTCCCTCTGCGCCATACTGTGTGCCCGTACAGTAGTTTACGGCCACATATGGGGTGTTACTGCAAACTACAGAATCAGGACAATAAATATAGTGTTTTGTTTGGCTGTTAACCCTTGCTTTGTTACTGGAAAAAATTTAAATGGAAAATTTGCCCAAAAATTTAAATTCTAAAATTTTATCTCTTTGCCAATAACGCTTGTGCGACACCTAAAGGGTTAACAAAGTTTGTAAAAATCAGTTTTGAATACCTTGAGGTGTGTAGTTTCTTAGATGGGGTCACTTTTATGGAGTGTCTACTCTAGGGGTGCATCAGGGGGGCTTCAATGGGACATAGTGTAAATAAACCAGTCCAGCAAAATCTGCCTTCCAAAAACCACACGGTCCACCTCCCTCTACGCCCTACCGTGTGCCCGTACAGTAGTTTACGGCCACATATGGGGTGTTTCTGCAAACTACAGAATCAGGGAATAAATAGTGTTTTTTTTGGCTGTTAATCCTTTGCCATTAACTCTTGTGGAACACCTAAAGGGTTAACGACGTTGGTAAAATCAGTTTTGAATACCTTAAGGGGTGTAGTTTCTAGAATGGGGTCATTTTTGGGTGGTTTCTATTATGTAAGCCTCACAAAGTGACTTCAGACCTGAACTGGTCCTTTAAAAAGTGGGTTTTTGAAAATTTCAGAAAAATTTCAAAATTTGCTTCTAAACTTCTAAGCCTTGTAACAGCCCCAAAATTTTAAATGTCATTCCCAAAATGATCCAAACATGAAGTAGACATATGGGGAATGTAAAGTAATAACTATTTTTGTAGGTATTACTATGTATTGTAGAAGTAGAGAAATTAAAACTTTTTGTAAATTTTTGGCAAATTTGGCATTTTGTTTTATAAATAAATGATTTTTTTTTTACATATACCCATACTGTGTGTGAGAAATATCTCTGTAAATGACAACTTTTTAATTTTTTTATACAAAGTTACAGAGATATTTCTCTCACCCAGCATGGGTATATGTGAAAATACACCCCCAAAACACATTGCCCTACTTCTCCTGAGTATGGCAATACCACATGTGTGACACTTTTTTGCCTAGGTGCGTAAAGGGGCCAAAAGTCCACTGAGCACCTTTAGGCTTTACAGGGTTGCTCACAATTTAGCCCCGCCCAAAATGCCAGAACAGTAAACACACCCCACAAATGACCCCATTTTGTAAAGTAGACACCTTAAGGTATTCACTGAGGGGCATATTGAGTCCATGAAAGATTGAACTTTTTGTCACAAGTTAGCGGAAGGGGAGACTTTGTGAGAAAAAAAGAAAAAATTCCGCTAACTTGTGCCAAAAGAAAAAACTTCTATGAACTCACCATGCCCCTCATGGAATACCTTGGGGCATCTTCTTTCCAAAATGGGGTCACATGTGGGGTATTTATACTACCCTGGCATTTTAGGGGCCCTAAAGCGTGAGAAGTATGGAATCCAAGTGCCTAAAAATGCCCTCCTAAAAGGTACTCATTGGAATTTGGGCCCCTTTGCGCACCTAGGCTGCAAAAAAGTGTCACACATGGTATTGCCATACTCAGGAGAAGTAGGACAATGTGTTTTGAGGTGCATTTTTACATATACCCATGCTGGGTGAGAGAAATATCTCTGTAAATTGACAACTTTGTATAAATTTTTTTTTTAAAGTTGTCATTTACAGAGATATTTCTCACACACAGTATGGGTATATGTAAAAATACACCCCAAAACACATTGCCCTACTTCTTCTGAGTACGGCGATACCACATGTGTGACACTTTTTTGCAGCCTAGGTGCACAAAGGGGCCCAAATTCCAATGAGTACTTTTAGGATTTCACAGCTCTATTAGTGAGAAGAAAAGGAGGTAAAAAAAATTTGGGTGGTAAGTTGTATGACCGAGCAATAAACCGTGAAAGTAGTGTAGTGCAGAATTGTAAAAAGTGGTCTGGTCATTAAGGGGGTTTAAGCTAGGGGAGCTGAGGTGGTTAAAGTTATCACCACATAAAGTGACACTGGTCAGATTTGCAAAAAAAATGGCCTTGTCCTTAGGGTGAAATATGGCCATGTCCTTAAGGGGTTAAATAAAAAGTAAAAACAAATAAAAATTAAAACAAACACCAAAATATTAAGTTTAAATCACCCCCTTTCCGAATTTTACATATAAAATATATAAACAATAAAATAAACATATCACATATCGCCACGTCCAAAAAGTTCAAACTATTAAAATATAAAAAAATCTATGCAGTGAACGCCGGAAGAGAGAAAAAAAACCTGCACGATTCGCCATTTTTTAAAATGCGGAATGCACATGGCTTTTTTGGTGTTTTCTTTTTTACGCATGGTATTGAATGGTATCGAGTATCACAATACTTTTTTATGGCATCAAAATCGATTAAAAAAATTGGTATATCAACAACTCTAGCTGGAGGTACATTAGGCGGTCACAGGATAAAAATTTAACTGTCGGCCAGTACAGGCCCCCTCCAATAGGCATTCACCTGACAGCACAGAACATTGGATTCTGTGGCTGTAGGTACATTAGACGGTCACAGGATAAAAATGGAACTGTCGGCCAGTACAGGCCCTAAAGATTAGGCAATCACCTGACAGCAAAGAACTTTGGATTCTGTGGCTGGAGTTACATTCGGCAGTCACAGGATAAATATGTAACTGTCCGCCAGTATAGGCCCCACAAATTAGGCAATAGGCATTCACTTGACAGCAAAGATCTTTGTATTCTGTGGCTGCAGGTACATTAGGCGGTGACAGGATAAATATGTAACTCTCGGCCAGTACAGGCCCCAAAAATTTGGCATTCACCTGACATAAACAGCCTTTTATGCTGCTGTATATACATAAGACAAGGGCCATTCTTTGTTCTGCGTGGTAGCGGATATGTGTGGGCTGGCATGAAGAAACTCAATTACACGTGGTCATCACAGGTGTTGAATTCCTGCAAGATCCATGCCTCATTGATTTAAAAAAAAATATGAGGTAGTCCACACTACTCGTCGTGAGCTAGGCGAGTGCGCTTATCGGTCATGATTCCCCCTGGTGCGCTGAACGTCCTTTCGGACAGGACACTCGACAAGGGGCAAGCCAAGAGTTCCAGGGCAAATTGTGCCAGCTTTTGCCAAAGGTCAAGCCTGCACATCCAGTATTCAAGGGGTTCCTCGCTTCTCAGAGCGTCCACATCGACCGATAACCCGATGTAGTCGGACACCTGTCGGTCTTGGCATTCCCTGAGGCTGGATCCGGAGGGCGGCTGTCGATGGGTTGACCAACACATATTGAAACTGCCCTTTTTGCAGGCATGGTAGCATGGTACCTGCACCTGTTTCGCTATGGGTGGAATTTCCTCTGCCGATGCCTGCAACAGCAGAATGCGGCATCTCTTGTAGCAAGGCCTGGAAATGCTGCATTCTGAAAGCCCTCTGTGATGCTGGTAACCTGTCCTCCATTTTGTGTTTGCACCGGGGGTCTAAGTACAGTATAAGTATTGCCACCCAGTACAGGTCCTTGACCTTAATTCTTTTTAGACAGGGATCCCAACTCCTCTATTTAATCTGGCTTCACCCATCATGCTATGTATGCAGTTGATAGTTTCAGTTTTGTATTTAGAAGTGCTGGTGTGTTGTCCTTTTCTGAGTTCCTGCTCGTCCATTTACTTCAGAAGTTAAGTGTTACTTTCCTTTTATTTTTGGTTGTTTCTAGTGATGAGCGAGCATGCTCGGCCGAATACCTGTTCGGCTTGAGCATCCCTATGCTCGGCACATGGCGGTACTCAGCTGAGTACTGCATGTGCTCGATCGTCATGCTCGAGTCTACTTCCAGCACGTTTTGCGGCTGCTAAGCAGCCAATAAGCGTGCAGGTAAGTACTGCCATCACTGTAATGCCAGTAGCCATTACTTTCACGTGCACTTGCACTTGCCGAAACGCTCACCACTCATATAGAAACTGACGCGCTTTTCGGCACGTGCAAGTGCCTTTGTCAAACACAATATATGTGAGCAGCAGAGTACATAAATGTGAACATAGGCGTGTATTTAAATAACCCGCCCTCGGTCACATGACCGGAACCATCCAGGTCATGTGATTATGACATGATGTTGGCAAGGTAACTGGGATAGTTTACAAACACTATCACCAGTCTTACTCAGAAAATACAAGAAATAGCCATGATCCTCGCTTCTCCTCGATAATCGCGGTAAGTAAATTCTCAATTACACTGCGTAGACACATTGCAAAGTATGAATTACATAAGTCAGACAGCGGGGATAAATGCGTGAAGCGGTAATACATTTATACTGAATGTGAGGCATTACAAAAAGCTGGATACTGCATACTCTATATCTACACTATCTATTCTTTCATAATCATCTGCTAGATGATGATACGCTTATTTTCAAACCTGCAGATAAAAGGGGAGCCCTGGTGATACTAGACAAGGATTACTATGTACCATAAATCTTGGGTCAATTATCTGACAGGGATACATACATATGCAACTTTACCTAGAGATCCAGTATTTGACATCAAACATGAGTTACAATCCCTTATACAGGAAAATGAGGAGAAGGCCAGTATAGATCAGAAATTTGGAGAATTCCTAATTAAACAACACCCTATCCCGCCTGTATTCTACACTCTACCTAAGGTGCACAAGCCTATGGAGCGTCCACATGGGCGACCCATAGTAGCGGCATCAGACTCAATACTGACCCCCCTGCTATTTTACTTGAGAAAATGTTGACACTCAAAAGGATAAATATTGATGCAGAATGTGTTCTGGTGACCTTTGATGTATGTAGCTTATACACCTCTATAACACACACCAAAGGCTTAACGGCTGTAAAGATACTGTTAGAAAACAGCGATTATACATTAGATAAAAAAATAATAATAATTCTTGCCGTTTTGACCATTGTCCTAGAACGAAATTATTTTATTTTTCAAGATACTTATTATCAACAGAGCCGCGGGACTGCGATGGGGTCAAACGCTGCACCGCCATATGCGAATTGCTATATGGCACAGTTTGAACAGGATTTTATATATCCTCATTCGCTTTTTCAGCAAAACTGCATTTTTTGGGAAACGTTTTATTAACGACGTGTTTTGCATATGGCGGTGCGGTGTAGAGATCATTCAAGAATTCTCTCTCTACATCAATAATGTATGGCCCGAGTTAAAATACACGATACACTGTGATCCTTTAAAAATACCTTTTTTGGACACTTGGGTCATAAAGGGCGAAGATGGTAAATGTATTACAGACCTGCACACTAAAGATACAGACTGCAAAAGCTTACTTAGATACGAGAGTAATCATCCACCAGCTACTAAAAGGTCTTTTTTTACCCTATTCACAGTTTCAAAGGGTTAACAGAATTGTCAGCAACCCACTCACCCGTAAAAACCCGTCTTGAAGAGATGACTAATAAATTCAGGCAAAGAGGATATCCAGAATGGTTACTACAACAACAAAGAAATAAATGTGAGACAGCCCCAGTGGACAATGTAAAAACATCACAAAAGAGACTCCCCCTAGTTGTGCAATTTCACCCCTGGATTAACCGCGTGAGTGCCATTATTAATAAACATTGGAATATAGTGACTAGGTCCTACCCGCAGATCCCAGAGTTTCAAAGCCCCTCAATGTTATGCTTCAAACGGGCTGGCAATATCAGAGATAAAATTATCAGAGCGGATATTGGCACCATTAGAAAGGGCCCCCGACAAATGGTATTGTCCACAGTTAGGAAAGGTACCTTCTCTTGTCAAAGTTGCATCCACTGTTCTAGTATAATAAAAAGCCCCTACATTTCACATCCACACACTGGGGAACAAATCCCAATAATATTTTAGTATTTTACTTGCACATTCATTGTATACTTGTTGAAGTGTACATGCAGCCTCTGCTATGTAGGTGAGACTTCGATGCGCATGAAAGACCGCTTCGCAAAGCACAAATCAGCTATTTGCAATGAAAACCTTTTATTGCCCATCCCACTATACTTCCATCTACAGAGACACAATGTGTCTCAACTCCGTTTTCAAATTATTGAAGAGGTCTTGCCACCGAGAAGGGGAGGAAATAGAGTTGAGATGTTGCTTAAACGTGAGGCTTACTGGATTCACCGCTTACAGACGATGACACCTAAAGGGTTAACTCGAGAGTATGCGGTAACCAGCTTTTTGTAATGCCTCACATTCAATATAAATGTATTACCGCTTCACGCATTTATCCCCGCTGCCTGACTTATGTAATTCATACTTTGCAATGTGTCTACGCAGTGTAATTGAGAATTTACTTACTGCGATTATTGAGGAGAAGCGAGGATCATGGCTATTTCTTGTATTTTCTGATTAGACTGGTGATAGTGTTTGTAAACTATCCCAGTTACCTTGCCAACATGATGTCATAATCGCATGACCCGAATGGTTCCGGTCATGTGACTGAGGGCGGGTTATTTAAATACACGCCTATGTTCACATTTATGTACTCTGCTGCTCATATATATAGTGTTTGACAAAGGCACTTGCACGTGCAGAAATGCGCGTCACTTTCTTTGAGTGGCGAATAAAGAACATATCATTGCATCGCATCGAGTGCCGGTTTCGTTCCTTACTTATACTGTACATCATCCTCAGAATGTGTTTTTTTGCGTAAATTCAAATAATCAGTGCCACATTTCTTGTCTATAGTGTGCGTTTAATACACATCCGTGGCATATACAGTACTCCATCTGAAAACTGTTTCTTTAGCGTAAATTTAAATAATCATGGGTGTGTCCTCATCTACTGTCTCTGTAGTGTGTGCCTGTAATACACATCCATGACATATACAGTACTCCATCCGAAAACTGTTAATTTAGCGTAAATTCCAATATTCTGGGCCTAATCTAGTGTCCATAGTGTGTTGTTTTCTGTGACATATATAGTACGCCACCCAAAAGCATTTTTTTAAGGGCAGATTTAACTAATCTGGGCCTAATATAGTGTCCTTATTCTGTGGGTTTCTGTGACATATACTGTCCTGCATCTGAAAACTGTGTCTTTAGCAGACTGTAAAACAATCTGTTCCACATCAAGTGACAAAACTATTAATATGAAGAATGCGAGCTCTAAGGAACGAGGAAGTGGGTGTGATGCTGATGGTGCATGCAGAGACCTTGGCCCTGGGTTCAATTAAACTGTTCCTGCTGCCAGTGCACCAGAAAAAAAAAAAAAAAAAAACATCCACTGTACCCAGCTTTATGTTCAACTTAGCTGGGCAGCGCAGGACAACACTGTCCAAGTCGGACCAGTGCGAACAGTTGGTCGGTTGGATTGCTGAAGATAATGCTTCCAGTCGGTTAAGCACCACCCTCTCTTCCACCAGGTCCAGTCTCTGTAGCTAAGAGTCTGGTCAACTGAATCCTCACTCTGATCATCCTTCCTCCCACCATGGAAAGACTTGCCAAACGAGTGATCCCACACTCGGATATTCCGAGGAGCTCTTCCAGCACCACTATTGCATTTGGCCCTCGTGCACAACATGCTTGAAGAGGGATCTTAGATATTGTGCCCTGATTCCCAACCTCTTGAGCGTTCACAGTCTCAAGAAGATGAAGGTGGTGAATGCCAATCATTCGTTCACAAGGTGGATAATAATGAGACACAGTTGTCAATCACTGAGGTTGTGGTTAGGTCAAGTCAGGAGGATGAGCAGAGTGAGGTAGTAGAAGAGGAGGTGGTCGACGATGAGGTCACTGACCCAACATGGGAAGGTGAAAAGCTGAGCGAGGACAGCAGTACAGAGGGGAAGGGATCCGCAGCACCGCAACAGGCTGGAAGAGGCAGTAAGGTTGCAAAAGGGTGAGGTTAGTCCACACCATACAGGCCCACAACCGTTACACCGAGCACCCCTATGCGTAAATCTACCTTGCCAAGGGGTAGGTGTTCCGCAGTATGGCGCTTTTTTGATCAAAGTGCAGATGACAAAAGAGTGGTTGTTTGCAACCTGTGCCGTACCAAAATGAGCCGGGGCATCAACACTAGCAACTTCACCACCACCAGCATGATCCGTCACGTGGCATCCAAGCACTCTAATAAGTAGGCCGAACGCCTGGGTCCACAATCTGGGTCTGCAGGTCACACCACTGCCTCCTCTTCCCCTGTGTTACGCACTGCTGGCCAATCCCCTGTCAAAGGTGCAGGCCCGGATGCCCCTCGCCCTGCATCGGGACATTCACATGAACCATCAGCGACAACATCCACTTCCCTGTCCCAGCGCAGCGTCCAAATGTCCATAACACAGTCATTTGAACGCAAGCGCAAATACCCACCCACCCACAGACCATAGCACTACAACTTTCAAAATTACTGGCCCTTGAAATGTTGCCATTTAGGCTTGTGGACACTGAGGCCTTCCGCAGCCTGATGCCGGCGGCCGTCCCTCGACACGCAGTCCCGAGCCGCCACTATTTTTTACAGTGTGCCATGCCCTCCTTACACCAGCAGCTGTCAAAGAACATCACCCGTGCCCTGATCAACGTAGTTACTGGAAAGGTCCACTTAACCATGGACACATGGACAAGTGCCAGGGACTGCATTTTCCTGACGGCACACTGGGTGAATGTTGTGGAGGCCAGGAGTGAGTTGTACCCTGGGATGGCACAGGTGCTACCAACACCTAGGATTGCCGGCTCTATGTCCATCAGGGTCTTCGCCAGCAGCTATGTTACTGGCTCCAACCCCCACTTCTCCTCCTCCTCCACTTCCACCTCCAGCAGCAGTTAGCCATCAGTCGCTAGCTGAAGCAGTGTAGCACTGCTGTGGGTAAGCATCAACAGGCCATGCTGAAGCTGATCTGCTTAGGGGACAAACAGCACACCGCTGCTGAGCTGTGGCTCTCGCCACTCAACCTACAACCAGGCATGGTTGTGTCTGACAACAGCCGTAACTTGGTGGCGGCTTTGGAGCTCGACAACCTGAAACACATCCCTTGCCTAGACCACATCTTATACTTAGTGGTTCAGTGGTTTATCAAAACCTACCCCAATTTGCCAGAGATACTAGGCATGTGAAGGCGTGTGTGCCTATTTCCGCAGGTCGTCCACAGCTTCAGCCGATCTGTCAATGATGCAGCAGCCCTTGCGGCTTTCAGCTCACCAACTGTTGTGCGATGTGAGCACGCGCTGGAACTCTACGTTCCACATGTTGGCCAGGCTTTGTGAGCAGCAGAGGGCAGTTGTGGAATATCAGCTGCAACATGGTCGTTGCCTTTCGAGTCAACTGGCACTATTCACAAGCGAGGAGTGGGCATTGATGTCAGACCTGTGCGAGGTTTTAAAAATCTTTTATGAATCCACACAGATGGTTAGTGACGATAACACTATTATCAGCGTAACCATCCCACTGCTGTATCAAACAATCGCTGCTCACAATTAAGGACGACGCTCTGAATGTGGAAAACGAGGAAATGGGGGAGGACATTGCACAGGGTGATAGCCAGACCACCTACAGTTCATCTTCTCAGTGCAAATTGGACCATGAAGAGGAGGAGGAGGAGGAGCTGGAGACAGTTGCCTCTGCTACAAAGGGTAGTACCCATCGAACTTTAATTCCATCTGTTCAGCGTGGATGGGCAGAAGAGGAGGAGGAGATGGACAGTTATCCTGATGTCGACATCAACATCTTGCCTGTTGGTACTCTGGCACACATGGCTGACTTCATGTTAGGCTGCCTTTCCCACGACCCTCGCGTTATACGCATTTTAGATAACATGAATTACTGGGTGTTCACCCTTCTCGAGCCATGCTACAAAGAGAACTTCTCATCTCTCATTCCTGTGGTGGAGAGGACGAGTTAATTTTCCATCTGAAAACTCGGCCGGCAGTCTGTACTTCCTAAGGTAACCGAGGAATGGAGACAAGGGGAACACACAGCAGTTCCAACAAAGACAGGGCAACACTCTCCAAGGCATGAGACACTTTCATGACACCCCGCCAGCAACCTCACCTTGTAGAGCGGCCTAGTGGTACAAGGAGGGAAAAGTTTTGGAAGATTGTGAAGGAATACATAGCAGACCGTGTCAGCGTCCTAAATGATCCCTCAGTGCCTTACAACTACTGGGTGTCCAAGCTGGACACGTGGCATGAACTTGCGCTTTATGCCTTGGAGCTGCTGTACTGTCCTACCGCCAGCGCTTTGTCTCAGAGTGTATTTAGTGCTGCTGGTGGCATTGTAACAGATAACCGTATCCGCTTGTCCACTGGCAATGCTGACAGGTTGACTCAGATAAAAATTAACAAGGCCCTGACTTCTCATCTCCAGCAAAGTAGAGCTGAGCTGATGGTGAACACAAAGGCAATTTCAATCTACTGTAGTGTATTCCTATGCACCTTTTCCACCACAAAAAAAGAGCATATGGTTGAATCTTGTTTTCTCCTCCTCCTCCTCCTCCTCCTCCTCTTCCTCATCCAGATTGTATATATTTCCTCCACTCAATTTTTTTTAATAGGGTCAGCTCAACTGCAGGCCCTCAACTAATTTTTTTTTTTATAGGGTCAGTTGAACAGCATGCATTTGCATATTATGTTTTAGAGCGTCAGCTCACCTGAAGGCACTCTCAAAAAATTTTGGGAGCGTCAGCTGAACAACATGCACTCGTAAATAATGTTTTAGAGCGTCAGCTGAACAACATGCACTTGAAAATAATGTTTTAGAGCGTCAGCTGTACAGCATGCACTCACATATAATGTTTTAAAGCGTCATTTAAATAGCATGCACTCGCATATAATGTTTTACAGCATCAGCTCACCAGCAGGCACTCGCATATAATGTTTTAGAGCGTCAGCTCACCTGAAGGCCCTCGCAAACAATGTTTTAGAGGGTCAGCCCAGCATCAGGCCCTCGCATATAACGTTTTACAGGCTCAGCTCAACTGCAGGCCCTCGCATATGTTTTACAGGGTCAGCTCAACTGCAGGCCCTCGCATATAATTTTTTAGAGCTTCAGCAGGAACTTGTATATAATGTTTTACGGGGTCAGGTCACCTGCAGGCCCTCACCTAAAATCTTTTACAGGGTCAGTTCAACTGCAGGCCCTTGCATATAAAGTTGTACAGGGTCATCTCACCTGCAGGCCCTCGCATATAATGTTTTACAGGGTCAGCTCACCTGCAGACCCTCGCCTAAAATCCTTTACCAGGTCAGCTCACGTTCTGATGACGACAGCAAAGTCTTGCCTGTTGGTACTCTGGCACACATGGCTGACTTCATGTTAGGCTGCCTTCCCACGACCCACGCGTTATATGCATTTTAGACAACATGGATTACTGGTTGTTCAACCTTTTTGACCCCGCTACAAAGATAACTTCTCATCTCTCATTCCTCTGGTGGAGAGGATAAGCAAAACGGTGCTATACTAGAAGGTCCTTGTTGAAAAATGTCTCCAAAGTTGATAGGGCAGACATCAAAATGGATCGTCGCCGTCAAGGGCATGTGCGATCGCCTAGAAGTTATCTAGAGTCAACAAAGCCCTCACCTACAAGTTCAGTCTCAGTAGCCAAGAGTCTGGTCAACACAATCCTCACCATGATGGCACACTGGGTGAACGTTGTGGAGGCCGGGAGCAAATTGGCTGCTGGCACCAGACTTGCCCTCTAATAGATCCTCGTTAATGGAAAGTGAACTCATTCCAATAACAGGGCCGCTTAGGAGTGCTGTATTGTTATTTATCGTCACTACCTCCCCAAGTCGGGAATGGGTAATTGCTGCGCGCCTGCTGCCTTCATTGGATGCTTCTGCTTTAATAACTTGACCCACCCTCTTTGGGTGGTTCACAATTAGGAAAAAAAAGGGGCAAGGCAACAACAGCCAATCAGATTTTAGCCATTGACCTCCCTTGGATGTGGTATCCCTTTCTCATGCCCCCTCTCCGGCATCAGACCTTGATTTCCCGTTACTCGTGATCACCATGGTAGGTGCAGAAAAGAACATCAAAAGTTTCCAAATGGATCGTCGCCGTCACGGGGAGGTGCAATAGCCCAGAGGTTATCTAGAGTCACCAATTCGGTAGCAGGCCCTTGCCCCTAAGGTTATAGATGGTCAGATCAGCAGGCCCTTGCTCCAAATGTTTTTGAGGGCCACCAATCATAATTTTTCAAGGGTGTGTATGATGCCCTCCTTTAACACCAGTAGCGTTCTCAGTTACAAATCTCAGGCATAGTCAGCTGTATTGCCATCCTCAGGAGAGGATGTGTCTGGGATTCAAACCCACAACCTTCTGTATCAAAGGCAAAGCACTTACCCACACAGCCATAAAAGCTGCACTGCCACTGACTGAAAAAATGAGACTTCTTCTGTTATAGCTGGCTAAGTGTACATCTATACACGACAGCTGCCCCAACACACCCAGCGCTACTATATCTCTATATGACAGCTGTCCCAGCACACTCAGCTCTGCTATATCTCTATATATGATAGCTGCCCCAGCACACCCAGCTCTGCTACATCTAATACACATGACAGCTGTACCAGCACACTCAGCTCTACTATATCTCTATATATGACAGCTGCCCCAGCGAACCCAGCTTTTCTACATCTATACACATGACAGCTGCCCAAGCACACCTAGTTCTGCTACATCTATACACATGGCAGCTGCACCAGCACACTCAGCTCTGCTATATCTCTATATATATATATATCTACTGTATAGCAATACTTAGAGATATATAGATATAGCAGAGCTGAGTATGCAGCGGCAGCTGTCATGTGTATAGATGTAGCAGAGCTGGGTGTGCTGGGGCAGCTGTCATATATAGAGCTATAGTAGAGCTGAGTGTGCTAGGACAGCTGTCATAAAGAGATATAGCAGTGCTGGGTGTGTTGGAGCAGCTGTCATGTGTATAGATGTACACTTAGCCAGCTATAACAGTTGAAGTCTCATATTTTTTCAGTCAGTGGCAATGCACTTCTTATGGCTGTGTGGGTAAGTGCTTTGACTTTGATACAGAAGGTTGTGGGTTTGAATCCCAGCAGAAACTTTTCTGAAATACACAAGCACCGACTCCATATATAGACTTACAGAAAGAGGCTGACATGAAGGAAAGTATAAGTGTTTTATTTTATTTTTTTAATACCCGACTGTTACTGCCATGGGGGGAGCGGGAGGCACTTGATACTGGCACATGGGGGGGGGGGTGGCACTATGATACTGGCACATGGGGGGAAGGAGAGAGGCACCTGATACTGGCACATGGGGGGAGGGGGGTTGGCACCTGATACTGGCACATGGGGGGGGGTTAGAACTATGATACTGGCACATGGGGGAAGGAGAGAGGCACTTGATACTGGCACATGGGGGGAAGGAGAGAGGCACTTGATACTGGCACATTGTGGTGGAGATGGCACTATGATACTGGGACATGTGGGGGGAGGAGAAAGGCACTTGATACTGGCCCTTTTTTTGGGGGGGTGGCACTATGATACTGGCACATGGGGGGAAGGAGAGAGGCACCTGATACTGGCACATGGGGGGGTTAGAACTATGATACTGGCACATGGGGGAAGGAGAGAGGCACTTGGTACTGGCACATGGGGGGGGAGAGAGGCACTTGATACTGGCACTTTTTGGGGGGGAGATGGCACTATGATACTGGCACATGGGGGGAAGGAGAGAGGCACTTGATACTGGCACATTGGGGTGGAGATGGCACTATGATACTGGGACATGTGGGGGGAGGAGAGAGGCACTTGATACTGGCCCTTTTTTGGGGGGGGGGTGGCACTAGGATACTGGGACATGGGGGGGAGAGGCACTTGATACTGGCACATGGGGGGTTTGGCACTATGATACTGGCACATGGGGGGTGGGAAGGAGAGAGGCACTTGATACTGGCACTTTTTGGGGTGGAGATGGCACTATGATACTGGCACATGGGGGGAGGAGAGAGGCACTTAATACTGGCACTTTTTTGGGGGGGAGATGGCACTATGATACTGGGACATGGGGGGTTTGGCAATATGATACTGGCACATGGGGGGTGGGAAGGAGAGAGGCACTTGATACTGGCACATTGGGGGGTGAGATGGCACTATGATACTGGGACATGGGGGGGAGAGGCACTTGATATTGGCACTTTTTTGGGGGGGGACTGGGAAACTGGTCAGAGTTGAGGCAAAGATCGTGGCTAAACACAGGGATATTCTTGAGCAAAACCTGTCCCACTCTGTGCGTGATTTCAGGCTACGACGGTTGTTCACCTTCCAGCAGGACAATGACACCAAATGCACTGCTAAAGAAACACTTGAGTGCTTTCAGGGGAAACATGTAAATGTGTGGGAATGGCCTACTGAAAGCCCAGATCTCAATCCAATAGAAAATCGGTTGCTGTTCACAGGCGCAAACCATCCAACTTGAAGGAGCTGGAGCAGTTTTGCCAGGAGGAATGGGCAAAAATCCTAGTGGTAAGATGTGGCAAGCTCCAAAGCGACTTGGAGCTGTGATTGCCGCAAAAGGTGGCTCTACAAAGTATTGACTTTAGGGGGGTGAATAGTTATGAGCATTGACTTTTTCAGTTATTTTGTCCTATTTGTTGTTTGCTTCACAATAAAAAATAAATAAATAAAAATCTTCAAAGTTGTGGGCATGTTCTGTAAATTAAATGATGCAAATCCTCAAACAATCTATGTTAATTCTAGGTTGTGAAGCACCAAAATATGAAAAAGGTCAAGGGGGGGTGAATACTTTTGCAAGACACTGTATATCTAACGAGGGACTGGTGGCAATCTACCTGACTGACAGAGCTCTGCTTCACTGGGGCAGTCAGGGTTGTGAGCGAGTATTGTGTCATGCCAGAGGTTGTGTGGACCATCCTCTCTCACTCCCTGTGCCTGTGTCTGTGTAAAGGGTGCCAAGCTGACCTTATATACTCCCAGGGAGGGTGTAATGTTATGTCTTGGTAACCAGTGACAAAACTATACCGTGCGATACAGTGAGGTGCGGTATCGCCACATATTGGTGGCAGTAAGGTGGGATTAAGATACTAGTGTGTGTGAGTGTGGGACCCATACGCCCAGACACTCAAGACAACCAGCAGTAGCTTTTTCCGCTGGGGTCTTAAGATCAGCTCAACACTAGTCTGAGTGCAAATACAATAAGGTGTGTGGGTGCATCAGGTTGCAGCTCTGTGTCAGTAACCATTGGTTGCAATAATGGCCAGCAACACCAGGAGCAAAAATAAGGATATGACCAATACTATGAAGAGTGGCGGGGAGGACGCAGTCCAGATGATGAGGTGGAAGGCAACTTTCTTCAAGGGGAGCACAGCCAAAGCTCCCCAAGGAGCCAGTTGCCCGCGTTGGGCCACTATCCACCTGCCCATCCCCCGAGGCAGGCAGGCTCAGTTGCTCTCATGCATGCTGCCCTGGACTGTCTCCAGGCCGCATATGAGATCCTCATGGCGGCTGCAGAACTTCGTGAGCAGGCCGAGCACAAGCACCAACTGCAAATACTCCAGCTCCAACTCCAGCAGCCCACCACAGAGTCTTCTGAGATTCGGATCCTGAAGTTGCATGCAGAGGACTTCCCCCTGCTGGACAAAGATGGGAACTTGGACACCTTCTTGTTGTTATTCGAAACAGCCTTCCATCAGTACCAGCTTCCGAAAGAACAGTGGGTTCAATTTCTAACCCCACTTCAGAGGCCAGGAAGACTCCCCTGCCCCTAGGCCCAAGTGGGCACCTGCCCCTGAATCGCTTATCATGTCAGTGGGGGAACCCCGACTTTGCCACCTTTGCAAGCAGCCAGGACACTTCAATGCCATGTGTCCCCAGCACCCGAGGAACCCGTTCCAGTTATCATCCTAGAAACTATCCACTGTGCGTGTGTGTGTGTGTGTGTGTGGGGGTGGTGGGAGATCCCTTGACAATTTTCAGCCAGTCACAGTAGGCCAGGCCATGGGACTGAGGGACACCGGCACCGAGATGACTCTGGTATGGCCTGAACTGGTGGCCCCACAAGATTTATTGCCGCGGAGATCCCTTGCTGTCTCTGGGATTGGAGAAGTCAAACCGTTGCTGCCTGTCTCTAAGGTGTATTTGGACTGGGGCACCAGACGAGGAGTGAGGGAGGTTAGGGTATCCGCAAATATATCTGCCAGTGTTTTGCTGGGGACGAACTTGAGGCGGCTTGTGTCGAGGCCACTAAAACCCCAAGGTCCGATTCCTCAGACAGTGATACAATGTCCACCCCTGTCGATAATGTAAATAACATGCCTGATGATGGTGATGTGGGGGTGGGGAATGTAACGTGTGCCTCCTCCTCTCTGGTCAGGGGGTTAATCAAGCTATCTGTGCTGAGTCCCCAGGCTGTGGCACCAAGCATGCTGGAACCTGTTGTCCTCTGGCGTGGTGACTGAAGGGACAAGGAGTGGGCAGACATCCTCCTGCAGAGGAGGAGGTTGCAAATGAGGTTTGGCTGACCCAGGAGAAGTAGGGCTTTCAGGTAAGGCCACAGTGCAAGGTTCCTACACAACTGGGACGTCAGAGGGCCAGGTTAGTCTGTCTGGACCAGCAACTTGGTCGGAAGCCAAGGGGAATAAGGCGATACCAGCGGTTGCAGTGGCCGTAGTCGCTGTCATGCACAGTAGGAGCGCTGGGGGCCTAGTGGCCCCTCAGGAGTCTGATGGCTTTCCCCCTTCCAATCAAGTGGTTTCCGGGTAAGACGGAGGCCAAGAGACAAGTCCTGGGGAACTGCCAGGGGACGTGGCAGTCCTGTCTATTCTGGCCACATCCAATCAGGGGTTTCAGGTGGAGTTAACGGCTGATGCCAGCCTAAAAGCTCTGAAAGGTCAGGTGGCACAGCCTCCCTCGGATTCAGACCTTGAGCGGGTGGTCTGGTACCAAGGACGGTTGTACTGGGTCACAGTCCAGCAGGAGTTGTTGCGGGTTGCGCTTGAGATTTCAATGCCCGGACACCTCAGGGTCACTAAGACAAAAGCCAGACTAGCCCAGCATTTTTACTGCCAAAAGGTGGGGGCCTACTGCTGTTTGTGTGACACCTGCCAGAGGGTGGGGAAGGCAGAGCTGCGTCCCCAAAGCCCCACTGCTAACTCTTCCCATAATTAAAGAGCCTTTCAGGAGATAGTTGTGGATTTGATTGGACCACTGTCCGTTCCCATCAGCTCTGGGAAACACTTCATGTTGACAGTAGTAGACTATGCCACCCGGAAGCGGTAGCCTTCTCATCCATTCGGGCCGACAAAGTGGCCACCGCATTGATGGAGATTTTCCCCATATGAGTGTGACGGTCACGTACACTACACACAGGGGGGAGGATAGTGACCACTGTGCTCCACCCTCACCCCTGGCCCTGCCTACTTGCCTCGCAAGTCCTAATGACAGGGGACAACTAGACGGCAGTCCCTAACTTAGGATACGTGCTGGGAAGGCAGACAAGACAAATAACGGAACGTGAACGGGCCGGGTCAATACCTAGAGAGCTACGCAGTACTAATGGAATGAGCAGAGAATAGTCAGGAAAAGCCGAGGTCAAATACCAGGAGAGAAACGAAGTACAACAGGAGTCCGCAAAGAATCGTCAGGTGGAAGCCGGGGTCAGGATACCAGGAGAGATGCGCAGTACAGGAGGAGCAGGCAAAGGATCGTCAGGGAACAGGATCGGGTAGTATTCAGTAGTCCAACAAATAGCCAGGAACCTAGAATTAACAGGCAACCTGTGGCCAGCAGGCTGCCTGTATTGATAGTGGGGTCTGAGGGTCATGTGACGTGGCCAGCGTCACATGACCGACAGACAGACAAGTCGAGCACTGAGTGATCAGCTCAAGGCAGACCTAGGAGCAGGGAGCCTCCCAGCTAGCAAAGCCGCCCTGGGAACGAGGCCAAACACAGATCCTTGCTCCCGAAGCTAAGCAGCAGGTCTGCGGCTGATGGGAGACCGAGTGTGCCTTTGGCGCCCCGTGACAATGAGGAACCCGCACACCCCCGGCAAAGAATCCTGAACGGACTAGGCTTCTGGACCGGGAAGTGGTCAGTGATAGTCAAGCTAAACAGGGACTTGACCTCTGAAGATGGCCTCCAGCACCTGAGCCAGTCATTTTCCCTTGAAAACACAGTTTCATCTACTACCTTGATATGCCACAGTTCTGCCAGAAATGTGGAAAGAAGGGCCACAAGATGAAGAACTGCAAGGAGGATCCTTGCCGAGTTTGCCGGGTCACAGGTCACGAGACCAAATATTGCCCAAAGAAGATGGCATGCAACCTGTGCAGACTGTCCTCCCACGTCTACAAGAACTGTTCAAAGAGGGATCGCACCTTGTTATCCGTCACAGACAAGGCTCCAGCCAGCGGGAAATCCACCCCTGCCTCAGCTCCGGCAGTGACAAAGCCCAAGGAAAAGCCATCTAAGATGGAGGGTAAGCGGACATCTGCCCTTGGCCATGCTCCCAAGTCCTCCCCTTCCTGCCCAATCCCTTCTATCCCCGTCACCACAACTGAGGTGATCCAAATCCACCTGCCCATTACCACAGTGACATCTCCCTTCTACCCCAGCACAACCCGCCACCTTGCCACCGCTATAGCAGCACTAACCCGATCTCTAGCTGCTACAGTCCCCATTATGGAGGATTTTACAGTTTGCACAAGAGCACCTGGATGTTCCACAGCAGTAGATATGCCACATATTTCCTATTGCCCATTAAAAAGGCATGGTGTGGATTCAGCAACACAAAAAGGGTTAACTCTGCACTGAGACTGCCACTGATTGTGTTAGTGATGGGATTAAGATAGTTGATTATAATAGCAGCCCACTCCTATGATACACTCAGGAGATTATCCCATCACATGTGTCTCCTCTTCCCATTTATTCATTATGGAGGGGGTGAAGATATCTGTTTGCATGTTTATTGTTGATTGTGTCAAAGTCAATGCCAGTGTTTGTTAATTGCGTCACAGACAATGCCATTGTGTTTGTTGAATAGGGTTAGTTTTGTGTTTAAACTGTAAAGGATTGGCTGCTATGTCATGTCCTCAGTATGTCATGTGTATATAAGTCAATGCTATGTGTTCAATAAAGAGTTCCTGTTTTACATTCAACATAGAGCCTCGTCTCATGTGTGTGGGGATTGCTATACGTGTATACTCTCCTGGCTATTACTCCTAGCTCTTGTAAGAGCTGTTCCTGGTTCCTGTGGTGGTATCGGTGTCAAGTGGAGTGCTTGGAGTCCTCGGGAAGCACTAGGAGCATCCATCAACGGAGGTATGCAGTAGGGGTGTCAGGAGTAGTGATGTACCGAACTATTCGCTGGCGAATAGTTCCCGGCGAACATAGCTTATTCGCGTTCGCCGCTGCGGGCGAACATATGCGATATTCGATCCGCCCCCTATACTTCATCATTCAGTAAACTTTGACCCTGTACCTCACAGTCAGCAGACACATTCCAGCCAATCAGCAGCAGACCCTCCCTCCCAGACCCTCCCACCTCCTGGACAGCATCCATTTTAGATTCATTCAGAAACTGCATTCACAGTGAGAGGAGAGTGTAGCTGCTGCTGATTCAATAGGGCATTGTTCTGTGTCCACAGACTCATCTGCGGTAAGGACAGCATCCTAACAGCACCCCAAAAAGCCCTTTTCAGGGCTGGTACATCAGTGTGCTTTTTTTTTCCATATATCTATATTGCCATTGTCTGGCTGCCCGTGTGTGAGTGGCTGCAGGCTCAGTCATAGACAGCACTGTGTGCACTGCACACCATTCATACAGGGTGTGACAGAAAATACCTTGCAGATAAAAAAAATATATATTTAATATTTTTCTGTGATCTAATCACATTTGCAAGCCCGCGTGCGTCAGGCCAACACATGCTGTATTGTGCCCACTGGCAAGTGGCTAGGCCTGCACTTCTACCGTTACAGGGTGTCATTCACTCAAATACCTTCCAGGAAAAAAAAATTATATTTAAAATTTTTCTGTGATCTAATCACATTTGCAAGCCAGTGTGCGTCAGGCCCACACATACTGTATTATGCCCACTGGCTAGGCCTGCACTCATACCATTACAGGGTGTCATTCACTCAAATACCTTGCAGGGAAAAAAAAAATATTTAAAAATTTTCTGTGAGCTAATCACATTTGCAAGCCCGTGTGTGTCAGGCCAACACATACTGTATTGTGCCCACTGGCTAGTGGCTAGGCCTGCACTCATTCCGTTACAGGGTGTCATTCACTCAAATACCTTGCAGGAAAAAAAAATTCTATTAAAATGTTTTCTGTGATCTAATCACATTTGCAAGCCCATGTGTGTCAGGCCCACACAGACTGTACTATGCCCTCTGCCCACCACTTAAATAGGGTGGCACAGTACCTTGCACGCATAGTAACACTTATCCAATAAAACATGACAGGCAGAGGCAGGCCATCATGTTCGTGGTGCTGTGATTTCCACTGGCCCTGGAATAATGCCCAGTGTTCAGAGGCCATGTACCCTGAACCCAAAAAATTCGGAGAAAATAGTTAACTGGCTTACAACAGGACACGCAATCTTCAACAGCTTCCGCTAAGAACCTTAACGCACCATCCTCCTCCAGCTCAGCTTTGGTCACCTGCTCTCAAGTTACCACTCTCCCCCCCACCGCCACCACCACCACTACCACCACAGCCACCACAGCCGCTTTACTTGATCCCTCAGAGGAGTTATTTACACATCAGTTGGATGAAATTAGTGATGCGCAACCATTGTTGCCAGGGGATGTAGATAACAGGGATATGTATCAGTCAGGCAGCATTACACACATGGACGTACAGTGTGATGATGATGATGATGATGTTGTACCCGCTGCTGCTTCCTTTGTTAAGGTGTCAGATACAAGTGAAGTGGTTGATGATGACAATGTGTCTGTGGATGCCACGTGGGTGCCTGCTCGAAGAGAAGAAGAAGAGGGGGAAAGTTCAAATGGGGAGACAGAGAGAAGGAGGAGACGAGTTGGAAGCAGGGGGAGGTCGTCGCAAGGAGCTAGTGGCACAGTCAGACAGCATGTATCGGCACCCGGGGTCAGCCAGACAGCACGCCAATCAACGCATGCTTTTGCCACCACCAGGATGCCGTCATTGCAAAGCTCAGCAGTGTGGCATTTTTTTTGTGTGTCTGTCTCTGATAACAGCGATGCCATGTGCAACCTGTGCCAAAAGAAACTGAGTCGTGGGAAATACAACACCCAGCTAGGTAGAACTGCTTTGCGAAGGCACATGATCGCACATCACAAACGCCTATAGGATCAACACATAAGTACAAGCAGCACATAAACTCAAAGCCACCATCCTCCTCCTGGTCCAGCATCTTCAGCCACGTCAACCACTGCTGTCCTCCTTGCCCCCTCTCTAACACCCGCCACTCCACCTCTCACTTTGAGCAGTTCCTGCTCATCTGCCCACAGTCAGGTGTCTGTCAAAGACATGTTTGAGCGTAAGAAGCCAATGTCACAGAGTCACCCCCTTGCCCGGCATCTGACAGCTGGCATGTCGGAACTCTTACCCCGCTAGCTTTTACCATACAAGCTGGTGGAGTCTGAGGCCTTCAAAAAAATTGTAGCTATTGGGACACCTCAGTGGAAGGTACCCGGCCGAAATTTATTTTCATAAAATTTATTTTCATAAAAGTGGTGTGTGACAATGGAAGCAATTTGTTGGTGGCATTGAATTTGGGCAAGTTGTCACATGTGCCGTGCATGGCACATGTGTTGAATCTCATTGTACAACGCTTTGTGTCTAAGTACCCAGGCTTACAGGACATCCTCAAGCAGGCCAGGAAGGTGTGTGGCCATTTCAGGCATTCCATGGCGCACTTTTCAGACATTCAGCACTGAAACAACATGCCAGTGAGGCGCTTGTTTTGCGACAGCCCGACACGTTGGAATTCAACACTCCTAATATTCGACCGCCTGCTCCAACAAGAAAAAGCCGTCAACAAGTATTTTTATGACCGGGGTGCTAGGACAGCCTCTGCGGAGCTGGGAATTTTTTTGCCACATTACTGGACGCTCATGCGCAATGCCTGTAGGCTCATGCGTCCTTTAGAGGAGGTGACAAACCTAGTCAGTCGCACCGAAGGCACCATCAGCGACCTCATCCCATTTGTTTTCTTCCTGGAGCGTGCCCTGCGAAGAGTGCTGGATCAGGCTGTAGATGAGCGTTTAGAGGAAGAGTTGTGGTCACCATCACCACCAGAAACAGCCTTTTCATCATCGCTTGCCGGACCTGCGGAAACTCTGCAAGAGGAGTATGAGGAGGAGGAGTCAGAGGAGGAATGTGGCTTTGAGGAGGAGGAAGACCAACCACAGCATGCATCCAAGGGTGCTCGTTGTTGTCACCTATCTGGGACCCGTGGTCTTGTACTTGGCTGGGGGGGAAGAACAGACCGTCAATGACATCAGTGAGGAGGAGGAACGGGAAATGAGTAGCTTGGCATTCAACTTTGTGCAAATGGGGTCTTTCATGCCGTCATGTCTGTTGAGGGACCCTCGTATAAAAAGGATGAAGAAGAAAAACCTGTACTGGGTGGCCACGCTACTAGACCCCTGGTATTAGCAGAAAGTGGTGGAAATGTTACCAAATTACCGGAAGTCAGAAAGGATGCAGCAGTTCAAAACCAAACTAAAAAATATGCTTTACACAGCTTATAAGGGGATGTCACAGCACAACAGGAATCTAACTGGGAAAGAGGTGAAAGTAATCCTCCTTCTACCACGACTACGGTGGAAAGGACAGGACACTTTACAGATGTGTTGTTGATGGAGGACATGAATAGCATTTTCAGTCCTACACATCGCCACAGCCCTTCGGGAACCAGCCTTAGAGAACGACTCGACCGACAGGTGGCAGACTACCTCGCCTTAACTGCAGATATCGACACTCTGAGGAGCGATGAACCCCTTGACTACTGGGTGTGCAGGCTTGACCTGTGGCCTGAGATATCCCAGTTTGCGATAGAACTTCTGGCCTGCCTCGCTTCAAGTGTCCTATCAGAAAGGACCTTCAGTGCAGCAGGAGGCATTGTCACTGACAAAAAAAGTCGCCTCGGTCAAAAAAGTGTGAATTACCTCACCTTCATTAAGATGAATGAGGCTGGATCCCGAAGGGACAGACAGTGGGGGATACGTTTGACTAACAAAAGACCTGATGACATGCCTTGGCCTCGAAATGGTCCCCACGCTGCTGTATTTAATGTCTGCATACCGGATGACTTTCGTGAATTCTGTCACCAACTAGGGTTCAAGCCGCAATGTTTTAGTCACCTTTCTGCCTTGAAAACATCAATTTTTCCGGCCGCTGCTTCAACAGCGGCTGCAACAATGACATTGTTTTTCAGGCATGTGTACATGCCTAATTTTTCTGGCCTCTGGTTCTGCACTGTGGCTTCAAAAACAAAACAAAAAAAATGGCACATACAAGTGTCATTTCCCCTTTCATGATCGTTACCTTGTTGTAGTGAAGGGGCTTGCGTATCACAATGAAGCGATCATCACCTCTATGAGTGTGTTGGCAATGTTGCCACACCCCAGATGATAAGGCCGTTGCTTCATTATGATCAGACCAAAAGCGATCGGGACGGCTGGATGTTTTTTCATAGAAAAAAAAAAATTTAAAATTATTTTTTTTTTTAAGTTGTATGGGTGGGTTTTTAATACTTAAAATAAAAAAAATCGTAATAAAGTCTCTTAATAGTTTATTAGAAATAATGCAGACAATTAAAAAAATCTCCATCAGTTCCAATACAAATCAAGTGCAAAGCTCAGAACTAAATTATTCCAGGATGTTGTAATGGTTTGTTAATTCGACAATGGTTAATCAATTCGACACACGTCCCCGGATAGGGGACGTAACAGGGATTAAACTGATAGGAATAGTACTAGTTAAGACACCACTCATATAGGGTGTCACAGCACATTGCTCCGTGCAGGCGCAGTGCCCCAACTTGGGAGTAAGAGGACCGACCAAGCTGCTTTTTCCATCTCCCGGTTCCTAAAATCAATTCTGTTTGGTGTATGAGAGTTTGGTCTGTCACTGTGAAGGCAGTCGAAGGTACCCGGCCTAAAATTTTTTTCACAAAAGGCAATCCCACCCTGATATGGGACGTAACAGGGATTAAACTGATGAGAATAGTACTACAGAAAATAGCACTCATATCGGGTGTGACAGTAAATTGCACGGCGCAGACGCAGTGACCGTGGCGTGGATTCGAACAAAGGGGAGGGAGACAGCGTTTTTTTTAACCATCTCCCCGTTCAAAAAATCTATTTAATAAATGGACCCCAAATTGGGGACGTCACATAACAGGGATTAAACTGATGACAAGAGAGAACTACAGGAAATATCACTCATATCGGGTGGGACAGTAAATTGCACGGCGCAGACGCAGCAACCGTGGCGTGGATTCAAACAAAGAGGAGGGAGCCAGCTTTTTTTAACCATCTCCCTGTTTGAAAAATCCATTTAATAAATGGACCCCAGATTGGGGACGTAACAGGTATTAAACTGATGAGAAGAAAGAACTATGGAAAATAGCACTCATATCGGGTGGGACAGTAAATTGCACGGCACAGACGCAGTGACCGTGGATTCAAACAAAGGGGAGGGAGCCAGCGTTTTTTTAACCATCTCCCCATTCGAAAAATCAATTCAATTCACCTTTCCGGGACCCTTGGTGTTGTACGTGGCTGGGTGGAGGAAGAAACCTTCAATGACATCAACGGGACATGGCTAGCTTGGTATCCAACCTTGGGAAAATGGACTGTTTGCGGTTGTTTGCGGTGCATTAAAAGGGGAGTTTGGGCTGTCAATGTCTGTGAAGCGGGCGTAACCTTTACACTACCTAATCGATACAACATCATACCTGATCGTATACACACACTGGATGTTTTAAACCACGTTGTTAAAAAAAAAATTGGATTGTTAGGTGATTTATGCCCTGTGCGTCAACTATGTCATTTTCCATGGGAGTTTTGCCATGGATCCCCCTCCGGCATGCCACAGTCCAGGTGTTAGTCCCCTTGAAACAACTTTTCCATCACTATTGTGGCCAGAAAGAGTCCCTGTGGGCTTTAAAATTCGCCTGCCTATAGAAGTCAATAGCGGTTCGCCCGTTCGCGAACATTTGTAGAAATTTTCGTTCGCCTTTCGCGAACGGAAAATATTATGCTCGCGACATCTCTAGTCAGGAGATCCTTTACAGAAACCACCCAAAAATTACCCCATTCTAGAAACTACACCGCTCAAAATATTCAAAACTGATTTTACAAACGTTGTTAACCCTTTAGGTGTTCCACAAGAATTAATGGAAAATAGAGATATAATTTAAAAATTTTACTTTTTTGGCAGATTTTCCATTTTAATATATTTTTTTCCAGTTACAAAGCAAGGGTTAACAGCCAAACAAAATCAATATTTATGGCCCTGATTCTGTAGTTTACAGAAACACCCCATATGTGGTCATAAACTGCTGTACGGGCACACGGCAGGGCGCAGAATGAAAGGAATGCCATACGGTTTTTGGAAGGCAGGTTTTGCTAGACTGTTTATTTTTTACACCATGTCCCATTTGAAGCCCCCCTAATGCACCCCTAGAGTAGAAACTCTATAAAAGTGACCCCATCTAAGAAACAACACCCCTCAAGGTATTCAAAACAGATTGTTACAAACGTTAACCCTTTAGGTATTCCACAAGAATTAATGGAAAATAGAGATACAATTTCAATATTTCACTTTTTTGGCAGACCTCTAGAGTAGAAACGTGACCCCATTTTAGAAACTACGGGATAGGGTGGAAGTTTTGGGTACATATGATTTTTGGTTGCTTTATATTACACTTTCTGTGAGGCAAGGTAACAAGAAATAGCTGTTTTAGCATAGTTTTTTTTTTTTTTTTCGTTATTTACAAGATTCATCTGACAGATTAGATCATGTGGTATTTTTATAGAGCAGGTTGTCACGGACGCGGCAATACATAATATGTATACAATTTTTTTATTTATGTAAGTTTTACACAATGATTTCATTTTTGAAACAAAAAAAATAATGTTTTTTTCTGTTTTGGGGAGATTATCTTAGGGTCTAATTTTTTGCGAGATGAGATAACGTTTGATTGGCACTATTTTGGGTTGCATATGACTTTTTGATCGCTTGCTATTACACTTTTTGTGATGTAAAATGACAGAAAATTGCTTTTTTTACACCATTTTTATTTTTATTTTTTTACAGTGCTCATCTGAGGGGTTAAGTCATGTGATATTTTTATAGAGCCGGTCGATACGGATGCGGCGATACCTAATATGTATACAGTTTTTTTTATTTATGTAAGTTTTACACAATGATTTCATTTTTTAAACAAAACAAAATCTTGTTTTAGTGTCTCCATAGTCTGAGAGCCATAGTTTTTTGAGGTTTTGGGCGATTATCTTGGGTAGGGTATGATTTTTGCGGGATGAGATGACGGTTTTATTGGCACTATTTTGGAGTGCATATGACTTTTTGATCGCTTGCTATTATACTTTTTGTGATGTAGGGTGACAAAAAATGGTTTATTTAGCACAGTTTTTATTTTTTTATTTTTGCGGTAATCATGTAAGGGGATAGGGCATGTGATATTTTTATAGAGCCGGTCAATACGGACGCAGCGATACCTAATATGTATACTTTTTTTATTTATGTAAGTTTTACACAATAACAGCTTTTTTAGAACAAAAAAAAATATGTTTTAGTGTCTTTAGTGTCATATTCTGAGCCATAGTTTTTTTTATTTTTTGGGCGATTGTCTCAGGTAGGGGATCGCTTTTTTGCGGGATGAGGTGACGGTTAGATTGGTACTATTTTGGTGGGTGTATGCCTTTTTGATCGCTTTTTGTGATGTAAGGTGACAAAAAACTGTATATTTAGCACAGTTTTTTTATTTTTTACGGTGTTCATCTGAGGGGTTAGGTCATGTGATATTTTTATAGAGCTGGTCGATACGGACGCAAAAATACCTAATATGTCTATATGTCTTTTCCCTACTTTTTACTTTTTTTTTACTTTATTTTTGGAAATGGACGTTTTTTGTTTTTTTTACTTGAAACTTATTTTTTTTTGTAAAACTTTAATTTAAAAAATTTATAAATTCACTTTATTATTTGTCCCACTTTGGGACTTCAACATTACATGGTCTGATCCCTGTTTCAATGCAGCATGATACATCTGTATTGAACTGTTAGTCTCTTACCGCTGGGCCGCTTAGGCCTCCGTACATGCCAGGCCCCAAGCCTTGGAATGGCTTGGGGCTGCCATGGCAACCATCGAGTCCCTGCCACAGCAGCGCGGGGACCGATGGATGTGGTGAGGGAGCGCAAACCTCCCATATGCCGCGGTCAGCGCTGAACGCGGCATATGAGCAGTTAATCCACCGACATCGGCATCATCACCAATGCTGGTGGATGCAGTAGGGATCCAGCTGTCAGTAACAGCCGGATATCTGCCACTGATCGCTGCACCGCACGTGGGGGAAGAGAAGGATCGCAGGGCTAGAATGGTCATCCTCTAGCGCTAAGTGCTGGTGATTTAGGAAGAGCATTCTCGTCCTGGGTCGTTAAGGGGTTAATTCTTTGTGTGTTATTAGCTTAAGCAGACTGTGATTGTCTATTGTTGTGACTTAGATGAAGATCAGATCACATTTTATGATCAATTTGTGCAGAAATCCATATCATTCCAAAGGGTTCACATACTTTTTCTTGCAACTGTAAATAAAGGTAACTGGTTTGGACCTTTTCAAACGGTGCTGTGGGCAAGAAGCTTTATACCAAGTGAATATTGGTAAAAAATGGTTTATTGCTACTGTCAATGTGCTTCAAAGGCATACCGCCCTAGTAGTAGTAAGAGTAGATATGTTTCGTCAAAGTGACAGGTACCACGCCCCTTTTTACACGCCCCCTTTTATATAGCTTGATATAAATTTGATATCAAAGCTGCTATAAAATTGATATCGTCTGGTATTGGATTTATATAGTTTGATACTAGTTTATAATGGCACTTCTCAGATGTCTGCTAGACTGCATCTCATATATTGGCACCTCTTAAATGTTTGATAAAACTACCGAACACAAAAATTTTCCCAGATGTCAGTCTGTATTTGTGTAAACAAACCTTTTCTAATGCAACGACCTATTACCGGCAGATGGCTTAATTAAAGAGTTTCCCAGCCCATGCCACCCGATCTGCGTCTCAGATGTCTGCTAAAATGCATGTGTAAACAAACCTGGCCTAATGCCAGATTTTCCCAGACTTCTCACAAACGAGCTGCTATACAAGGGCATGACCTCTGTCATGGATATCAAAAACACAGCTTTTAGACCGGCCAAACGATTTATCCTAGTAATCGATACTTTTTCTACAGCCAGGCTCATTAAAACAGCTGGCCGTTTTCCCACGGTCTCTTAGATATAAAAGCTACCCAGTTTTATATGAATTTGATATGTATTTATATCAATTCAAGTTGATAACTTGATAAGTTTCATTTAAATAAAATTCAAAAGACCCAGCTAAGGCCTTTTTATAAAACCTCATAAGGTTTTGATATAAAATTAAGATAAATTACATTTAAATAAATGCAAAAAGACGCCATTTTTCCACGGCCTGTATTCATATACTTGATTTTAACCCCCCTTATAAAATCTCATTTTATATAAAACTTCATAAAGGAGTCGCAAAATATCTCCTTAAGATATAAAAGCTACCCAGTTTTATATGAATTTGATATGAATTTATATCAATTCATATTGATAAGTTGATAAGTTTCATTTAAATAAATGCAAAAGACACTCACAAGTCCTTTTTATGAATTAATCTTAATTCATAAAAAGGACTATAATAAAACATATAAATTCTTATAAACATAATTTAACTAGTATAATTTAATTAGGTATTATAAATAATATTTTTGCAATTTATAACATTCATATAAAGGCTAAACACTTTGATATCTCTTTATATCATTATAACATTCATATAAAGGCTAAACACTTTGATATCTCTTTATATCATTTTATACAACTTGATCATTTTAATAAGTTTTTTTTTTTTTTCTTTGTTGCTAATCAATATGCTAATCGCTACCACCTGACATGTTTTACAACACGGACAGCCTATATAAACAGGGGCCAGGCTCTGCAAGGCTATCACAGAGAGACTCGGGCAAATAGACGCAGAGACCAGCAAGGCATAATACATTTAAAGGTATGAGCCATTTGCACTTGTGCTTTTAAAGCTTTCACTATTTTGAATATGCATTATTTTATCTGTCGCTATGTATCGTTGCTTATTTATATTCGTAATGCTTTACTAACTGGCTTTTTTTTTCTTTTACCACATACAAATGAGATTATATTTTAACTAGCAATATCTTTCACTATTTATTCAATATGTCTTATTTTAGCTATGTGTACATGCCGACAAATACCACAACTATCTAAATTCTAGCAATCTATCGATCTATACATCTATACAGCTATCTATCTATCTATCTATCTATCCCTTATAGCTAGCAACCTATCTAGCTATCTATACATCTATCCGTCTATCTATGTGTCTATCTAATCTATCTGTCTAGCTATATAGCTATCTATCTAGCTCGCCACCCATCTAATACATATCTGTCTATCTATCTATCTAGCTCTCCAGATATCTGTTAGCTATCTACATAGCTATCTAACGAACCATTTACTTATCTATGTATACATATAGCCAACTACACCCAACTGTCTAATATCTATCTATCTATCTATCTATCTATCTATCTAACTATCTAGCTTTACATCTCCCTGTTAGCTAGATACATAGCTTTCTATCTATGTATACATACAGCCAAATACCACGTTTAACTAACAATAGATGGAATCGTACCAAGATTTGTGGGGGGATGACAACATGCCTGATGCACAGATGCTTATGGCGGTCGATGATTACTATGAGTCGTACATTAGCGGTGGTGGTGCACAATTGTTTTCAGACGATTCGCCCAGTATGGGGCTAGTTCATACGTATATTTCAAGCGAACCCGATTACAATCCGACATCACCTTGCCTACCCGGTAAGTATAAACAGCTTATGCTTTTATTACATATGTAGTTTTAGAGCTCGCTATATTTCATGTACATTTATTACAGACACCCAAATCCGCGACATTTTAGGAATTGCGACCAGAGACGTTGATACTGAAAATACAGTAAATACAAACATTGAAGTTAACAGCAACAACAATTCTGGCGCGCTAAAAGAGAACGAGCCGTCGCGAGTTATCGATCTCACAACCCCAGGGCGCCCTGAAATGAAACAGACGACCAGACTAGCCAGAACACGTAAGGCTCGATCGACTTCTTTTATGTTGGCTGTTTTAAACATTATCTATATTTCTAATACACTTTTTTAAAACACAGCGCTGGAAAGAAAAGTGTATACAATTGATGACATCGCGACACTCTCCGAGGCGGGCCTACAAAAGCCTAGCAAGCGGGGCAAAGAGCGTAAGGATCAAAATGCATTGCGGCTGTAATATATTTTAAACAATCGATATAAGTCTAATACTTTCTTTAAATGCAGCGTTGAAAAGAAAAATGGCCACGACCGGCGGCGCCAAAACGGTATCAAAGAAAGCTAACACAAAGGGTAAGGATCCCGCTACAGCGGCTCAAAAAAACAATGTCTATAACTTTTAAGCGGTTATAAAACAATGATGTTTAATCAAACCTTGTAATTTAAAGTTTTTCAGCTGCCGGGTAGTAGCGCACGGACCAACAGAACTGTTTCATGCCCCGAACCACCAGAGGCGATCACCAACGCCCGCCTGTTGGGTAGTAGCGCACGTACCAACAGAACAGCTTCATTCACCGAACCACCAGAGGCGATCACTAACGCCCGCGACAGTTGGCTTGCGGAAAATACAGCAATGTCGGTCATCCGTTGTCCTGATGCCCGTAAGTTAATATTACACGGGGTGCTCTGTTGTAATTAGCGCCGCTTGATGTTCTTAAGACATACAGCTGGCGGCTTGTCTTTAAATTTTTAATAAAAGTCATAATGACATATATAGTTATCAGTCTATCTATCTATCTATCGATATACCCATTTATCTAGCTATGTAGCGATACATCTAAATAACACAACTATATAAATTCTAGCATTTTTCAATATTTTTATAATAGCGCTTTAATTATAGCGCTTTAAAATTCTTAATACTGTATCTTAATGTTTGTCTTTAATTTTCAGCCAAAAGAAAACAAAACAACAAAGCCCGAATCGCTAAAGAGAGACAACGCTCGACCACTAAACAGCATCAGGAGCGGTTTTCGCCGATAGCGGGAGTTCTAACAACGCCGCTGCCGGGTCTGCAGAGTGGTGAGCCAACTAGCGTAATAAATGATATTACAGCTTTATGCGACATAACACCAGCACCCAATACACAGGATGTAGTACCTTGTAAAAAGCGCATCACATTTGATACGCCAGACACATGCAGCAACGTACAACAGATAAGCGAACCCCAACAGCGAGACGCACCTCTTGTCCATTCCTGTTATTGTCGGGGTGGAAAGACGTACGACGCGTTGAGGGATATCGCGAAATGTAATGACAAAATGGCACGCGTGGCGTTGCATTTAAAATGTTACGTTAAAGACTCTACGTCTCTAGCGTTTAACAGTCCCAACAAAAATACTGAGGGACAAATACACGCTACGCGTGACAAATGCAGACGACTGATTACGCATCTTGACGCTCTTGAAAAAGAGCTGCTATGCCGAGACTGACTAGTCATGACTGGTGGTGGTGGTGGACGCCCTTTTAAAAGCACAAAAACAACTGTAAGTGCTAGGGTTAGAAAGTTAAAAAAGGCTATAAAAATCTAGTTTTTCAGTTAAACGCTCTAAAAGAGCTAGAGAAAAAAGGCGTAGCCGGCGTAACAATGGGCCGCCGGCGCGTCCGAACAAAGTTAGCAAAAAAAGACAGGAGTGTCGTAACAAGACTGGTGCGTCAACTAGTCTGAACGCTGGACAAACACATCAGCAACCGCAGCCCGCGCAAGCGGAGCACAGTCGGCCAAACAGCGCACCCACTAATAGACCTTCTAACACACAATCAAAGCGCCGTCATTCAGGCGACGGGACATATAACACGGCTATTACAGAAGGCCCCCCTGAAACACAAAATGTTAGATCCGTTTATCTAGAACGTGTATATCAGCAACAGCGTGACTTAGCGAATTTTAACAGTACCATGTACACGGAACACTTCAGATTCGCTAACCTCGAAGCCGTTCGTTCATTTGTTGACGCTCTTGATGCAATACACGCTGCTATACAGACATTGCTAGATAGGATTTTACGGGACGCCGAGCCGGGTGATTTCATACAATTGCGTTTAGACGGCGGTGAAACATTTGATTCGATTTTTTCTAATAGGTATTCTAGAGATGGATTTAGCGCCGAAACATTTTTGAACAATATCGCTAACGCTTTACAGAGTAACGCGGAGTGCATAGCCGGTAATACACTTAAACTAGTTGTCATCATTGTCAGGGGCCGCCGTGGTGGGGCCCGAAGACGTTTGGGCGGTGTCGCGTATAGTCGTATTATTGATCGTAAAAAACAACATTTATACGATTTCAATAATTACGATAATAACGTCTGTCTGGCCGCTAGTGTTTACGCTATTTTGGAGGGTGCTGCTTTGGGCGATGTTGCTTTGTTAGAGAAAGCTCGACAACTGCATAGAGACTTACAAATACCTGAGGGGTGTTTGGTGTCTTTTACTGACGTTGCTGAATTTGAAAAAAAATTAAACATCACAATTAAAATTTTGTACCACAATAGGGGTCAGTGGCGTTATTATCACACAGCCCGCACAGCTAAAGAAAAGACCGTCTATATATTGCACCATGAAAAGCATTATTATGGCATAAAAAATCTAAAAGCCTTTATCGGCTGCGATTATTTTTGCGATGTTTGTTGCACTGTATACAGTCATAAATACCGACACGGGTGCATGCAGTTTTGTAAAGCGTGCCAGAGCCCGAATTGTGCGGAGCAGTCTAATAATACACGTTGCCCGATATGTAGGACGTACTGCCGATCAGCTGCATGTTTTGAAACACATAGAAACCTGTCACTTAGTGATAAAGCTCTTTGTAAGAAAAAAACTTTTTGCGGATTTTGTTAAATATATAGACAACGGCGATGAGCACAAATGTAACGGTTTAAAATGCCCCATCTGCGGC
Source organism: Bufo gargarizans (assembly GCF_014858855.1). Lineage (NCBI taxonomy): Eukaryota > Metazoa > Chordata > Amphibia > Anura > Bufonidae > Bufo > Bufo gargarizans. The sequence continues at coordinate 217,830,389 of NC_058085.1, read as the reverse complement.
GGCCAGGTTGACAAATTTGACGACCATGTTTGTTACATGCAGCCATACACCCCCAAAAAAATGACTGACAAGTACATCTTTTACGATTTTGAATGCATGCAAGAAACAGGCTTGCATGTACCCAATTTCATTTACGCAACCACACTATACGGACCCGACTCATGGCAGTTTAGCGGCAAAACCTGTACGTTTGACTTTGTGCGATTTTTTGCCGACGGTAAGTTTTCGGGTTACACGTTCATAGCTCACAATGCAGGCCGCTACGACGCTTATTTCGTTTTACAGGCGTTGATTAATGAAAAATTTAAAATTGATATTATAAATCAAGGTGGTCGGTTAATGTGCGTTACCCTTAGGGACTTAAAAATTAGGTTCATAGACTCTCTGAATTTCATGCCTATGAAACTCAGCAAGATGCCCGAGGCTATGGGTTTTTCAGGCGCCAAGGGGCACTTCCCGCATTTTTTCAACACGGCCGAAAATCAAAACTACATAGGCGCCCTACCGGCCGCTATGTATTATGGTGTCGAATACATGATGCCCGGTGATAAAAAAGAATTCACAGATTGGTATGAGAAACATAAAAATGATACCTTCAATTTTCAAAAAGAGTTAAAAGCTTACTGTAAGCAGGATGTTGAGGTTTTGAGAAGGGCTTGTGAGTGTTACAGGGACACGATTATGGCCATGACGGAACAAAAAGTGTTGCAATACATTAAAAGTGAAAACAAATACAGAACGGTCACTAAATGTATTGATCCACTCCAGCTTATCACATTGGCATCCGTGTGCATGGCCATGTATCGGTTTAAATTTTTACCCAAAAATACCATAGCGATTGTCCCTGCAGATAATTACCACAAGACCCAGAAACGCTTTTCAACACCCGCTATACATTGGCTCATGTACCTTGAACATGCTGAAGGCATTTCTATACAACACGCGTTAAAGGGCGGTGAAAAAAAGGTTGGTAAATATTTTTGGACGGGTATGCTTTTGTTAACGGTAAACACACCGCTTTTGAATTTCAGGGTTGTTTTTATCATGGGTGTCCTGTGTGTTATAACGAGCAGGACAGCAACGAGCTTACTAAATCGTCCTACGGGCAGCTATACCAATCTTACCTAGTCAGGAAAAGTCGACTACAGCGACAAGGCTTTACGGTCCGCGTCCTGTGGGAACACGAGTGGCGGGAAATGATTGCAAACGATTCGGGGGTCAAAGACTTTCTGATTAAAATGAAATTCCCAGCTCCTTTGGATCCTCGTGACGCGCTTTACGGCGGGCGAACTAACGCCATTAAACTTTACCACAAGGTGCAGGCCGATGAAACATTGCATTATTACGATTTCACCAGTCTGTACCCTTTTGTTAATAAAACTAAGACATACCCTGTAGGGCACCCAAAAATCATTTATGATCATTTTGGATACATCAAAAAATACTTTGGCATTGCGCGAGTTAAAGTGTACCCGCCAAGAGACTTATTTTTTCCGGTCCTCCCTGTAAAGCTAAATAAAAAACTAATGTTTCCGCTATGTTACACATGTGCCTTGGGCTGTCAGAAAGACATTTGCAGTCACACAGACGATGAGCGGTCCCTAACCGGTACATGGTGCACCATAGAGCTAGTTTTAGCTGTTGAAAAAGGTTACAGGATTGCCGAGATCTACGAGATCTGGCATTTTCCGAATACAACAGACAATTTGTTCGCCCCGTACATCAAATTACACCTCAGAGATAAACAGGAGGCTTCCGGTTATCCCAGTTGGTGTAAAACGGATTCTGAAAAAGCCGCTTACATAGCGGCATTTTTAAAAAAAGAAGATGTCTGCTTGCGCTCTGATAAGATAGCTGTAAACCCCGCAAAAAGACAAATTTCAAAACTGTTCCTAAACTCTTTGTGGGGTAAGTTTGGCCAGCGTTCTAACTTGTCACGTACCAGCATAGTCACGGACCCTGACGAGCTTTTCAAATTAGCTTTTGTGCCGTACTACGACCTCTCCGAGGTTAATTTCATCGATGACGATACGGCCTTAGTCAATTGGCGCTATGTAAAAGAGCGCTACACCCACAACAAAAACACAAACATTTTTATAGCCTGTTTTACAACCGCCTATGCCAGACTCGAATTATACACGCTCCTAGACAGGCTACAGGAACGTTGCCTTTATCATGACACAGACTCCGTAATATTCGTGAGTAAGGGGTCTGAATGGACACCACCCTTGGGTGATTTTCTCGGTGAACTAACTAGTGAAATACCCGACGATGCCCACATTACCGAGTTTGTGTCCGCAGGCCCAAAGACTTACGGCTACAAACTTAACAACGGGAAAACCGTATTGAAGGTTAAGGGTATAACACTCAATGTCGCTAACACACGGCTTGTTAATTTTGACAGTTTAAAAGACCTTGTGTTGGATTACTCACACAACAGCGACCCCGAGACGCAGAAAACAATAGGCATCGAGCAAGACGGCATTTTCAGAAATAGGAAGCGCTTGACCATAGAGACAAGACCGTTACGTAAAACGCAAAAGTGCGTCTACACAAAGAGGCAGCTGACGGTTGACTTTACAACGCTGCCTTTTGGCTATTAAATATGACTGCACAATTTCAACACCCTTTTTCGTGTATTCTAGCAGGACCCTCAAATTCCGGAAAGAGTTTTTTTGTTAAAAATGTATTAATGCACAAGGATACGTTAATGTCGCACAAACCTGATAATGTCATTTGGTTTTACGCCTGTTGGCAGAAATTGTATGATGAACTAACCCGTTTGTTTACAAATATCAGGTTTATCGAGGGGGATCCCGCAAAATTTTACAGACGCGGATCTATTTCCAACGGACAAGGTAAATTTGGCGGTTGTTGATGATCTTATGGAGGCGGCTTGTGAAAATCTTGAAATACAAAACGCATTCACCAAATACGTGCACCACAGAAATTTGAGCATTATGTATCTCGTTCAAAACGTTTTTTGTCAGGGTAAGAAAAGCCGAACCATAAATTTAAACACTAAATACATGGTTCTTTTTAAGAACCCTCGTGATAAATTACAGGTTATTACGTTGGCTCGGCAGATGTACCCCGGTAAAACACGTTTCTTTTTAGAAGCTTTTGAAGATGTTACACACAAGCCTTACGGCTATTTACTTGTAGATTTAAGATCTGACACGCCTGAGGACCTGCGACTCAGAACCGGTCTGTTCCCACCAGATCTGCCTGTAGCTTATGTGTGCAAACAGAAGCTCTAAAATGAGGTAGCGCACATCTTTACGGTTATTTTTGTTAGCTGCGCTGGGGCTGTAAGGATGTCGAACAGGATCCGGCGTAATTGGGACCTTTTAAAAGCATTAGTCAAAACAAACCTGAAGGTCCGAAAATCAATATTACGTAACGCCAGTAATGATTTGATATCGGCTATTGGCGAGATAGCTCTCAACATTCTGAAAGGAAAGATCCCCCTTAAAGAGCGCCAAAAAAATATATTGAAAAAATGGCGTAGGGCTATAAAGAAATTAAGCGATAAAAAGTACTCCATTAAAGGAAAGAAACGCATTGTGAGCCAGAGCGGCGGTTTTATAGGAGCTTTGCTCGGCTTTGCTATACCTTTAATCACTAGCCTGATAGCTAATACCGCCGGTGGTTCATAATGCAGCATGCAGAGAAAATGTTCCTGGTTTCCAAAAATGAAATGGACAGGCTTAAAAATACCTCCGTAGATGCAACAGATATACGCCAAACAGCCATACGGCGCTTAGATGCAGAGATTAGTGAAATACTACACAGAAATGACCTTTCAGATGATGAAAAAATTAAGCGCTACACAGTCGTGTTACAGAGGTACTTAATGCTCAACAAACAGTCCGGTAAAGAAATGCCTGGTATAACCCTGATTACACAGCCGCAAACCGATCAACAACAATTGTCAAATGTAGCCTCAAGCAGCACAGATACTAACGAGATACTTAACAGTATTAACACACGTTATAGAAAAAATGCCGAACTATTGTTAAGTAAACTGTACCGCTCTGGTAATAAGCCGTACTGGAACGCTATGGGTGAGTTCATTTACAAAGAACAAACGGTACCCGGATCCAACATTATTGACCTGATTCGAACAGCTACCCAGAGTCACGGCTTGCCTAATATTAAGCCTCACGGTTGGGACTATTTTATGGAGACTATCGCACAGCTGAACGCCCCATCAACGGTTATCGGTAACACAAGAACAAGAGAACTTTTCGATAATTTGAAAAAGCGGTCGCTGAGTGAGCCCTTTGACGTGGCTCGAAGCCCTTTTACACCCCAGGGGTTATTAAGTGCGCCTACTGTATCGCCACGTGGATCATTACTACCTAAAAAGAGGCCACCGCCCTTGTTGCAAGCTGCTTGGTTAACGTTGTAAATTTTCTTACTTTGGCGATTGTATATAAATTTTGTTTGTATTAAACATCTTATAATACTTTTATTTGTTTACATAAATTTTTACTGTGCCTGTATATAAAATGTATTTGTGTGTAATGTCTTATAATGTTTATTTACTATACATAAACTGTTTAAAATAAAAATGTATTCTGTTTTTTCTTTTTACAATAAATATAATAGCTTGATTATTTAAAATTGTATAAACAGTTAGGACGTGTTGTTGAGTAGACGCTGTTTAAAACACAGCTAAAATGCCTGCAAAAAGCTAAATATTGCGAAAACAGTACTACACGCCAAAAGCTGTCGGCTCTTATGGGGGCGTTGACGCCTTATTCAGAGAAGTACGGAAATTTGGAATAAGAAAAGAAGCTGTCAAAAACTGGTTGAGTAACGAGGATACTTACACATTATACAAACCTGTTAAAAAAACCTTTACAAGAAACAAGGTTGTGGTGTCTGATATAGATGCGCAATGGCAGGCAGATCTTGTGTCGATGATGGATTTTTCTAAAGAAAATAATGGTGTAAAATACCTGCTGACGGTCGTTGATATTCTATCTAAATATGCCTGGGTGTCGGGCCTTTCAAATAAGTCCGGGGCGACCGTGGCTACCGCTTTTGAGCAGATATTTAAGTTAAGCGGCCGAACCCCCCGAAAGCTACAGACTGATCGGGGCCGTGAGTTTATAAACAAACCTATGCGGCATCTTTGTGAAACCTATAAAATACATCATTTTTTAACTACAAACGCTGTTAAGGCAGCGTTGGTCGAGCGTTTTAATAGAACGCTGAAAACTAAAATGTGGCGCTATCTTAGAGAACAAAACACGTACAGGTACATCGACAAGTTGCAAGACTTGGTGTATAGTTATAACCACACATACCACAGAACTATAAGGCGGCGTCCCGTCGATGTGTCAAAAGAGAACTCTTTAACCATTTGGAAAAATATCTACGGGTGTTACGACACTATTAAAAAAGTTAAACAGGTATTAAAAATAGGTGACCACGTCAGAATTGTTCGTTATAAGGGTGTTTTTACAAAGGGGTATGAACAAACCTATACGGACGAGATATTTAAAATTCATGCTGTAAACACTAGGGGCCTCAGACCCCTTTATAAGCTGAAAGACCTGTCCGATGAGCTCATTGAAGGCTCGTTCTACCCGGAAGAAGTCCAAAAAGTAACTCTCGACAAGCTACGCGTTTACAGGATAGAAAAAATACTGAAAAAGAAGAAAGTTCAGGGTAAAACATTGTGTTTTGTAAAGTGGATAGGTTACCCTGACAAGTTTAACTCTTGGGTGCCTGAAAAACAGTTGATGCGTCTGTAAACTATGGAGGACGGATCGTTTTTTATCACGCTGCCTTGCAACGCCTCCGCCAAACTTTATCCCGAAAACAGCATCGCCGATTACACCACTAAGTTAGCAAAAGCGGTGCATCTTCGCGGCCCTTACGAAGTAGCTTTAGTGGAGATTCAGTATCCACATACGTGGGAAACCTTTGGCCCCGGAGATGGTGTATTCTACGTTGCCCAGCGCGACGAGCCGATCAGCGAACTTTTTGTTAAATCGGGTTATTACTCCAATATGCAAGATCTCATCAAAGCCATTAATAGCAAGCTTGAATCTATAAAAATACCTCCCGATCAATTGCGTCTAAGATACGATGATATTGACAGAACCGTTTATGTACTGAATTCACCAGCATACAAGTTCATGCCTTGTGTGAAGTTGGGGAATATTTTGGGGCTGACGGGGTATTCGAAAGCGCCGCCGCTCAAGAATGTCGACACCGAGCACATCACTCTCCGCTTCAAAGGACCCGGCTTACCTGTTTTAGAACATCATGTTGGTGGTATAAAGGGACTTGCTCTAGTTTCATCAAAAGAGAAAAAAATTAATTCCGATATTAAAGCCGGTTTTTATACATTGTTTGTATGTACCGATATCGTCCAACATCAACTTGTTGGCGATAGTTACGTACAACTTTTAAGAACTGTCGAGTTAGGCGGCAAGAATGGTGATATCGTCACGCAAAAGTATCACCGGCCGGACTATATACCTGTTTGTAAACATCATTTTGACACGGTTACAATATCGATACTGACGGATCAGGCTAAACCTGTTAAATTCAAATACGGTAAGACTATTGTGCGATTACACTTTAGACCGCGCGCGGTGACGACGCACTAAAATGTTGTCCCAGAGAGTGTACGGTGACCCGGACACTTATACGCATTATTACATAACGCAAGCCGGTCATGGCTTGGACGGCTTCCACGGAACTGAATTCATGCATGGTTCTGGACTCGCCGGGTTATTTCGGGGTCTGTTCCGCCGTGTCGTTCCCCTATTTAAGAAAGGTGTGGAGCTTGCAAAACCACATGTGAAAACAGCCGCCCGTAACATCGCTAAAGACGTTGTTACTACGGCTTCGACCGCCTTTATGGATCGTGTAAATAGGTCGGCGCAGAACCAGGAGGGCTCTGGTGTCGTTCAAATACGTAAAAAAACGCGTAAAAGAAAACGTGAACGAGCGGCCATTGTCTTACCATCTTTTATGAATAAAGTAGCACAACCTAAGAGACGTCGCCGCCAGAAAACAAGAAGTCGCTCACCGAGTGACATCTTCTAGTCAGACGCTATGGCTTTCGTGCATGACGCCTCCGCCGAGTACGCCAAATCAGAGTTGGATATCTTTCAAATACCACCTACCCAAACAAGCATTGAAAAATCGCTTTATGTAGAGGTGCAACCAATCGCCGCAATCACTGACAATGCCCCTTTGGAATTCTACATCACGGGCAGCGGTGAATATTATTACGACCTTAATAACACATTGTTACACGTCGAGCGAGTCTTTTTAATCAACTGGATATAACGCTCGGCGACACGTTGATTTCAAGAAGCGACAACCTTTATACGTATAGAGCGTATATAGAGTCCCTAATAAATTATAATTCACAAACTTTAGCGACCCAATTTACAGCCGGTTTATTCTATAAAGACACAGCGGGACATCATGATGATCGGGTTCTCGACGGGCGTAATGACGGCTTCAGCAAGAGAGCAAAGTATTCAGCCCGCTCTAGGAGTGTTGAATTAATGGGCCCCATTTACGCCGATATATTTAATCAACCGAAGTTAATACTGAACGGTTTAGATCTAAAGATAAAATTGACAAGAAACAAAGACACTTTCTGCCTTATGTCGGCCGAGGCGGCACATTTTAAAGTACAGATACAGCACGACTCCCTGTTTGTCAAAAGAGTACAAGTATCGCCCGCTGTAAGAATCGGTCACAGTCGTGCTCTGTTAACCGCTAACGCAAAGTACTCGATCGATCGGGCGTCGCTTAAAGTGTATAGCGTCCCCGCCGGTACTCGCATATGTAACCACGAGAATCTTTTCCTCGGCAACCTAGCAAAAACAGTAATACTAGCGTTTGTGGATAACGAATCATTTTCCGGGAGTTACCAAAGAAACCCTTTGTGCTTCAACCACTATAATGTGAATTATGCAGCCTTATATTTGGATGGTCAACAGATACCTGCAAAACCTTTTCAACCTAACTTCCAAGACGAGTCAGCTGTTCGTGAATATATGTCCCTAGTACATATTTCGGGGAAACACAAGGCCGACAACGCTTTATCAGTCAATCGACACGAGTTTTTGAACGGTTACACTTTGTTCGCTTTTGATTTATCGCCGGATCAGGAGCCCGGCGGCCATTTCTCTCTAGTAAAAACTGGCAACCTGCGAGCTGAAATTAGATTTGCCGAACCGATTGTGAACACAATTAATATGATTGTATATTCAGTTCATGAAAATATTATTGAAATAAATAATCGTCGGGAGGTATTATATGATTTTCAATAGACATGAATAATTATGAAATTGCATGTGTTATTAAAGCTGATAACGCCCGGCGCATATTTAAAGGTGTATTCCCGTGTGATTTATTACCGGGGGGTAAGATCATCGACAGGCCCGCGGCCTACATTGTAAATACGGATAATTTGTATCAGCGGGGGAAGCATTGGATTTTAATTATATTATACCCGAATGATATATCTATTTTTTTTGATAGTTATGGTTTATCCCCCGCAAATGAAATATTTCCGGGCGAGTTTATGCAGTTTTTATATAAAAATTCTAAGACTATAAGGTACCAAAACAGACAAATACAAGACGCCGTTAGTACGGTCTGCGGCCATTACTGTATCTATATCCTGCAATGCCTCGCTAAAGGGAGCTCTTTTGAAAATGTGTTAAAAATGTTCACTAACGATTTTAGAAAAAATGACCGTATTGTGCGATCATTTGTAACAAAACGCATGAAACGGTTATGTATACGCTGCTGTAATTACAGTCAAACGTGTCTGTCCCTACGGGAATGTTGTAAATAAGGAAAATGAATAAAGCTTTTTAACCAAATTATATTTGTCATCGTTTTGATTTTTAATACTATTATATTAAAATATCCTGCATTATACATTTTAATATCAAACCCTATAAATTTTAATAGCGCGTCCTATAAATTTTAATAGCGCGTCCTATAATTTTTAATATTTTAATGGCTTGACCTATAAATAATAGCGAGCCCTATAAATTTTAATAGCGCGCCCTATAAATTTTAATAGTGTGACCTATAAATTTTAATAGCGAGCCCTATAAATTTTAATAGCGAGCCCTATAAATTTTAATAGCGTGCCCTATAAATTTTAATAGCGAGCCCTATAAATTTTAATAGCAAGTCCTATAAATTTTAATATTTTAATAGCGAGCCCTATAAATTTTAATAGCGAGCCCTATAAATTTTAATAGCGAGCCCTATAAATTTTAATAGCGAGTCCTATAAATTTTAATATTTTAATAGCGATTAAATTTTAATAGCGAGTCCTATAAATTTTAATATTTTAATAGCGAGCCCTATAAATTTTAATAGCGAGCCCTATAAATTTTAATAGCGAGCCCTATAAATTTTAATAGCGAGTCCTATAAATTTTAATATTTTAATAGCGAGCCCTATAAATTTTAATAGCGAGCCCTATAAATTTTAATAGCAGCTTTGATATCAAATTTATATCAAGCTATATCAAATTTATATCAAGCTATATAAAAGGGGGCGTGTAAAAAGGGGCGTGGTACCTGTCACTTTGACGAAACATATCTACTCTTACTACTCGCCCTCTTCATCAGGACAATCATACAATACAGATCAACAGGTAAAAGTGCAGTCTTTTAAAGGTGTTTTGGCGCCCAAAAACAAATAACTGCAGGCAGGATCTTGTGTGACTGACAGTGACTAAGTATACTTGGGTGCCCTCCCCTCTGTCTGTGACTGACAGTGGTGAGTAAACGTCGATGTATTTAAGTACCGGCCCTCTGTCAGGAGATGGCCAGGTTTGTATCTTTGACATTTATATCGCCTGAATAAAACATGGTGGAGGATTCTAGCCGAATCGCTGTTATGATACTGCTCATTCTTCCTTTAGGTTTACCTCGGTGTATATCACTACCTGTTGTTTTGTTTTTGTTTTCCCTAGAAAGGTCCGATCACCTGACTTTAAATGATCGGGGTGAGGGAGGGAGATATTGCGGACTAGCATTCAGATGTTAGGCGCTGGAGTGATTTTGGTCTCCAGTGGCAGGGTTGCTATGGGGGTGTAGACTCATGTCCCTGTACAGGTGTATGGGAAGAGAGCTGACAGCTAGATGGGAGGCACTGTGGAGGAGCATTCATCTGTGATATGTGGGGATGAGTCTGAGCTCTTATGGGGGCGTGGCGATGAGAGCCGAAGCTGGGAGTTGGTAAAGAGGAGCTGCGATCATCATGTTCCTGCTGTCAAGAGGTGTCTGCGGGGTGGATATACGTGAACACATTGTGAGTAAAGTACTGTATTTTATATTATATTAAAATTCTGCCCATACAGAATTCTGCCCATCAGTCTGTGATGGGCAGACCGATAAAACCGGACGGTAATACGAAGGGAATAAAATATGAATGAAAATAAGTACTACCTACATACATACACACACACACACACATACTTATACATATATATATACACTCACCTAAAGAATTATTAGGAACACCATACTAATACGGTGTTGGACCCCCTTTTGCCTTCAGAACTGCCTTAATTCTACGTGGCATTCATTCAACAAGGTGCTGATAGCATTCTTTAGAAATGTTGGCCCATATTGATAGGATAGCATCTTGCAGTTGATGGAGATTTGAGGGATGCACATTCAGGGCATGAAGCTCCCATTCCACCACATCCCAAAGATGCTCTATTGGGTTGAGATCTGGTGACTGTGGGGGGCATTTTAGTACAGTGAACTCATTGTCATGTTCAAGAAACCAATTTGAAATGATTTGAGCTTTGTGACATGGTGCATTATCCTGCTGAAAGTAGCCATCAGAGGATGGGTACATGGTGGTCATGAAGGGATGGACATGGTCAGGAACAATGCTCAATAGCCCGTGGCATTTAAACGATGGCCAATTGGCACTAAGGGGCCTAAAGTGTGCCCAGAAAACATCCCCCACACCATTACATCACCACCACCAGCCTGCACAGTGGTAACAAGGCATGATGGATACATGTTCTCATTCTGTTTACGCCATATTCGGAATCTACCATTTGAATGTCTCAACAGAAATCAAGACTCATCAGACCAGGCAACATTTTTCCAGTCTTCAACAGTCCAATTTTGGTGAGCTTGTGCAAATTGTAGCCTCTTTTTCCTATTTGTAGTGGAGATGAGTGGTACCCGGTGGGGTCTTCTGCTGTTGTAGCCCACCTTTCTTTCCCATTCTGACATTCAGTTTGGAGTTCAGGAGATTGTCTTGACCAGGACCACAACCCTACATGCATTGAAGCAACTGCCATGTGATTGGTTGACTAGATAATCGCATTAATGAGAAATAGAACAGGTGTTCCTAATAATTCTTTAGGTGAGTGTATATATATATATATATATATATATATATATATAAATAAAAATTAGAAAGCACCGCAGCACATCCGTTGGTGAAAATAGTGGATCTTTATTCACCCAGGCGACGTTTCAGTCCGCTTACTGGGACCTTTCTCAAGCAATACATCATATCAAACTGTGGGTTTTTATATGGTCATAGGTCATTAACATACATAAATGACAATTAAGAATTTATACAAAATTGTGCACGAAAATATTATGTGAATCTATACAGAAAAGACATTATACCAGAGGAAAATATATCCAATACAGATAATCTTATATCAAAAACATCCCGATATTGTGATGATACAATAACATAAGAAATTACATAAGTGACAATCAATGGTATATAATCATCACCTGTGTATGTGTGATTGTGAACAGACCTTGTATGGAATCGGGCAGGCTCAATAGTCAGCAGATACACTGTTGCGGATATCACCGCATGAAAACGGCGTCCCAGAACTCAAGCTGCGCATGTCCATGATATCACGAATTTCCGTGTGAAGACATGGAACTAGAACTGCGCCTGTCCGTGACGTCACCTAGGGGCTAGTCACATGACACCATATTGGAACATCACATGACAGGTCGCTTAATAATTCATTACAGTGAAACAAATATGAACGTCTCCATTGATGCGTAAATCGACAGTAGCGGCTAATCAAACAGGATGAAACACCCCGGGCATGATTTCAGGTGACGTGCGATCACCATCACGTGCGATCACCATCAAGTCAGCGGACAAGGGTGGTGCGGTAGTGGTCATAGACACCTCTATGTATTTAGCAGAGGTTGCCCGCTAGTTATCTGATGCTGCAGTATATGTTAAACTCCAGAGGGACCCCAAATTAAAATCACTCGTTAGTCGTTATACATCAATAGGCCTCATAGATCAACAACTCAGTTAATTTCTATTAATAGATCATCCAGTTACCCCCTTATTTTATTACCAAAAATTCACAAGAATCTGCAGTGCCCTCCCGGCAGACCTATAGTTTCTGGCCGTGGCAATGCTTCAATTTTTCTGGACAAAGTATTAGTATTAGTTAATTCTAAGTCTTACTTGAAGGACACTAGAGATTTTTTGGTAAAGTTGACAGACGTGACGGTGCCAGAGGATGCCATCTTGGCCTCGTTCGACATCGTCAGTCTGTACACTTCTATACAGCATAACATCGGTATGGCTGATGTGAAATCCGTTTTAGAAAATTCTGACTATACCGTCGAGGCTCAAACTTTTTTTCTGGCTTTATTACAGATGATTCTATATAATAATTATTTCCTCTTGGAGATGATTATTATATGCAAATTAGGGGGACGGCCATGGGGACGAATGTGGCCCCCACTTACGCCAACATGGTCGTCTCCCATTTGGAGCAGCAGCACATCTTTGTGTCCCACCACTTCAGCCATGTGCTGAGGTGGTGGAGATACATAGATGATATTTTTGTTATATGGACGGGTACAACATCAGAGTTACAATTGTTTCATAATTTTTTGAATAGCCTGATTCCCGACATACAATTTACGTTGGAATTTTCCACTAGCACGATGCATTTCTTGGATGTTAATGTCCGACGTACTGGCAATGTACTAAGCACTGAGGTCTATACTAAACCTACTGACCGCGACACCATCCTAAGGTTTGACAGTGCTCATCCACGGACGATGGTGCGGTCATTACCGTACAGTCAATTCATTAGAGCAAAGAGAATAATCAGTGATACATCCTTACTGGATGAAACTCTGGATAGGATGACACAATGTTTTAAACAGAGGCATTATCCAGTATCCACATTACAAGAGCAAATAAAACGTATTAATCAGATAGAACGAAGCAAACTATTTCGAGGCACTAAGAGGGACCAATCCCAGAAAATACCCTTTGTATCCACCTTCTGTGAAGCTAGCCCACATGTGAGTAAAATCATTAATAAATATTGGTCGATTCTGAGTACAGAACACAAAAATATTCCAGAATTTCATGACTAGACCGATCATGTCATATAAGAGAGCTTGCAATTTAAAAGATAAACTTGTAAAGAATGATATAGGACCGCAAAAAGGTATAAGTCAACGACTTTTGGCCCCCAGGAAAAATGGTAGTTTTCCGTGCCTTCACTGTGTGAACTGCAAGTACATGGTGAAGGGACATGATTTTACACATTCCCAATACAGGGATTTCTTATCCCCTCAAATTTTATTTGACTTGTGATTCGAGTTTTGTTATTTATGTTTTATGGTGCCCCTGCAAACTTTTGTATGTGGGCGAGACCACATGTGATTTTAAGTCACGCTTCAACCAGCACCGCTTCTCTATACGCAAGAAGCGCAGGGACCTACCTGTCGCGCAGCTTGAGTTCCGGGACGACGTTTCTATGCGGTGATATCCGCAACAGTGTATCAGCTGACTTTTGAGCCTGCCCGATATCATACAAGGTCTGTTCACAATCACACATACACAGGTGATGATTATATACCATTGATAAGTAAGGTGTTTTTATCGCTGGCACCCGATCCTCCATTACTAGGAGTGCTTCCCTGAATTATCGTTAATAAATATATATATATATATATATATATATATATATATATACACACAGTGGGATGCAAATGTTTGGGCAACCTTGTTAATCATCATGATTTTCCTGTATAAATCGTTGGTTGTTAAGATAAAAAATGTCAGTTAAATATATCATATAGGAGACACACACAGTGATATTTGAGAAGTGAAATTAAGTTTATTGGATTTACAGAAAGTGTGCTATAATTGTTTAAACAAAATTAGGCAGGTGCATAAATTTGGGCACCACAAAAAAGAAATGAAATCAATATTTAGTAGTTCCTCCATTTGCAGAAATTACAGCCTCTAAATGCTTCCTGTAGGTTCCAATGAGAGTCTGGATTCTGGTTGAAGGTATTTTGGACCATCCTCTTTACAAAGCATCTTTAGTTCATTCAGGTTTGATGGCTTCCGAGCTGGACAGCTCTCTTTAAGGGCCGTTTCACACGAGCGGATGCCGTGCGTGGCATCCGCTCCGTGAAAGAGTGCCAAGACCCGCTGCAGACTGCAGAGGCACGGAGCAGTAACATGACTGTTAATGCTCCGTGCCTCTCTGTGATCTCTTTACTACGAAATCACAGTGACAACTGTGATTTCGTAGTAAAGAGATCACAGAGAGGCACGGAGGATTAACAGTCATGTTACTGCTCCGTGCCTCTGCAGTCTGCAGCGGGTCTTGGCACTCTTTCACGGAGCGGATGCCACGCACGGCATCCGCTCGTGTGAAACGGCCCTAAGTCACACCACAGATTTTCAATTATATTCAGGTCTGGGGACTGAGATGGCCATTCCAGAACGTTGTACTTATTCTCCTGAGTAAATGCCTTAGTGGATTTTGAGCAGTGTTTAGGGTCGTTGTCTTGTTGAAAGATACAGCCCCGGCGCAGCTTCAGCTTTGTCACTGATTCCTGGACATTGGTCTCCAGAATCTGCTGATACTGAGTGGAATCCATGCGTCCCTCAACTTTGACAAGATTCCCAGTCCCTGCACTGGCCACACAACCCCACAGCTTGATGGAACCACCACCGTATTTTACTGTAGGTAGCAGGTGTTTTTCTTGGATGCTGTGTTCTTTTTCCTCCATGCAGAACGCCCCCTGTTATGGCCAAATAACTCAAGTTTAGTTTCATCAGTCCACAGCACCTTATTCCAAAATGAAGCTGGCTTGTCCAAATGTGCTTTAGCCCATCTCAAGCGGCACTTTTTGTGCTGTGGGCGGAGAAAAGGCTTCCTCTGCATCACTCTTGCATACAGCATCTCCTTGTGTAAAGTGCGCCGAATGGTTGAAAGATGCACAGTGACTCCATCTGCAGCAAGATGATGTTGTAAGTCTTTGGTGCTGGTCTGTGGGTTGACTCTGACTGTTCTCACCATTCGTTGCTTCTGTCTATCCGAGATTTTTCTTGGTCTGCCACTTCGAGCCTTAACTTGAACTGAGCCTGTGGTCTTCCATTTCCTCAATATGTTCCTAACTGTGGAAACAGACAGCTGAAATCTTTGAGACAGCTTTCTGTATCCTTTCCTAAACCATGATGGTGAACAATCTTTGTATTCAGGTCATTTGAGAGTTGTTTTGAGACCCCCATGTTGCTACTCTTCAGAGAAAATTAAGAGGAGGGAAACTTACAATTGATCCCCTTAAATACACTTTCTCATAATTGGATTCACCTGTGTATGTAGGTCAGGGGTCACTGAGCTTACCAAGCGTTCCAATAATTAGTTCCAAAGGTTTTGGAATCAATAAAATGACAACAGTGCCCAAATGTATGCACCTGCCTAATTTTGTTTAAACTATTATAGCACACTTTCTGTAAATCCAATAAACTTAATTTCACTTCTCAAATATCACTGTGTATATCTCCTATATGATATATTTAACTGACATTTTTTATCGTAACAACCAATGATTTATACAGGAAAATCATGACGATTAACAAGGTTGCCCAAACTTTCGCATCCCACTGTATATATATATATATATATATATATATATATATGTACACACACATATATACCTGCAAACCTATATACATTTGAGTTAAGGTAGATTATTTAAGGTACTCTTTCTACACTGGCCTATCCAACCCCTTTTTTGTTTATAGGTATGGCTGAACTATTTATAGTATGGTTTCGCAGATCTCATTTAGCCCATATGGTGTAAGGGTATCTAGTTGGTATATGCAATATACCTCTCTTTTTTGGAGACTGTTAAACGTGTTGAAGGGGTTTTCTGGAATTAAGTTGATAGAAGTTATTGTTAGTGGGTGTTTTTCTATTTATGTTGTAGCTGCACAGTGCCTTTATAGACTGTTTGAGGTAAGTGTAGGGGCTGTGTCATGCGGCCTACATATTGGAGGCCACACGTACATTCAATGAGATATATTACATAGCAGGTTTGACAAGTGATGTGGTACTTAATTTCAAAAGTAGACCCATTTTTATTTGAAGCAAAATGTGTGCGGTTATGTGTGATGGTCCTACAGCACAGACAGCGTTTGGTTCCACATTTGAAGCTGCCTTTATGTTCGTGTGTCGTTTCTTTCAAAACTTTTTTTATGTTGCTTTGGCTTGCTAGTAGCTAAGATATTCCTAATAATAGGAATTCTATATATTATCCTGGGTTGGGGTGGTAGAAATTTCTTCAAGTAAGGGTCCTGTTGTAAGATATACCAGTGTTTTGCTAATATTGAACTGATTGCTTTATTAGATGTATAGAGTTATGAAATTTAAGCACATTTCAGGTTGTCTTTCTTTATTTCTTGTGCTTCCTAGACATTCTTTTTGTGTGTTTGAGAAGCTCTTATCGTATGCATGCTTTATTAATCTCTTAGGTAGGATATCATTTATCTGTGAGTCTCTTCTGTATGACTTTGAATTGTTGCTGAAAATCCTCATTGTGTGTACAATTTCGCCTGATTTGCTTGTATTGGTTGTAAGGGATGTTTTGCAACCATTTTTTGTGGTGAAAACTCGAATAATGTATGTAGCTATTTGTGTCAACTCATTTGAAGTGTGTTTTTGTTATAAGGTGCCCCTCTTTGTTGGTGATCAGGATATCCAGCAATTAAATTTCTTGTTTATGGAAATTTGGGGTTAAGGACATTCCCCAGTTATTCACATTTAGCTTGTTACAGAAATCTATGGCTTGTCCCTCGTTTCCGTCCCAGATGATGAAAATATAATCTATAAATCTTTTATAATAGATGATCTGCTCGTTTGGCGTCACTGTATTGATATGTTCCTTCTTGAATTCCCCCATAAAGAGGTTTGCGAATGCAGGTGCCATTTTCGTCTCCATCGCGGTCCCCCTGCACTGGTGGTACGTCGTATTGTTGTATATGAAAAAATTATTTTCGAGGATAAAGCGCAAGATTTCCAGGAGGAATTCTACCTGTAATGGTTTTAGGTGGGAATCATTGTATAATGTGGTACCTACACATTGTATTACTAAGTAATGTCGTATGTTGGAGTATAATGCTGTTACATCCATGGTAAGGAGGGCATATGACTCCTTCCATGTGATACCCTTTAGATCACGGATCAGTTGACTAGAGTCATGGAGGTATCTGGGCAATTTACGGACACATGGTTGTTAGGAAGAGGTCTAAGTAATGGGACAGGCTACTTTGTGATTTGTGTTTGATACAATTGGTTGTGGATTTTCAGTGTTTTTATGTATTTTTGGAAGGTGATAGAAATATGGGATGCAGGGAGACTTCGGTAACAGAATAATTTTTTCCTTTTTGTGAGTATATTGTTTTTCATACGCTACTTTTATCAGATTTGTCAACCTTTTATTTACATCAGGGAATGGATTTTGAGAGACTATTTGGTAGTATGTGGTATCATTTAAAATATTCTGGGCCTCTTTTTCATAGTCCTTATAATTTTGTAGGACTATACCCCCTCTTTTGTCAGCTGGGCTGATTATGAGCTCTTTATTCTCTCAGTTTTTTGAGGGCCATTTTTTCCTTAATTGATGAGGTTCTCATAATGACTTTGTTTTGGGTTTAAATTTTGATGTCATCCTTTTTATACTACTAGATCAAAAAAAGTCGGGATAAAATGTCCCTGGCTCTGGAGGGGAAAAAAATTTGGATTTAGGACGGACATCTTGTATGCATGTATGTATGTAGGGGATTCATTTTGGGGATCAGAGTTATTTTCATCTAAATTTTCGTGTGTGTTTTTTTTTCTTCTGGTTTTTTTCGGATTCAAAGTGTC
Organism: Bufo gargarizans; assembly: GCF_014858855.1. NCBI lineage: Eukaryota > Metazoa > Chordata > Amphibia > Anura > Bufonidae > Bufo > Bufo gargarizans. The sequence continues at coordinate 217,812,169 of NC_058085.1, read as the reverse complement.
TTTTTATTGTCAGATTTCTTCCGAACTTTTGCATGTCTAGGTCTACTTAAAAACGGTCCATGTTTTTTTGGGCAGAAGGAAAGCCCTTTCTGTAATATTTTGTTCTCCCCTGTTGTTAGTATATGGGAGGAAAGGTTTAAGATTTTTAAGTGTTAAGTGTTCATCTTGTGATTTTTTTAATTTTTGTTTTCAAGGGGGGGAGGAGGGGGAGGGAGGTCTCGACTATCTAAATGGACTTTCTTTTCTTGCAGACCTCCCCTACAGGCTTGTGTTCTAATTTTCTTTTTCCGGGGGTTGGTTTGTAATACTAGGTAATGATTGAGGGGATGGTTTTTTTGGGGGGACCGTTTGGGTACCGAGTCCTTTGTTGTTGATTGGAAAGGTGGTGAATTATTTGCATCGTCTAAAAAAGGAACCACTGCTGACGTACCAGGGGTTGTGTTGTCAATGGTAACAGTGTACCTGTCTGTGTTTACAATATCCTGTAACGAAGTTTCATGTATAGTTATATTGTCAGGGATAGAGGTGTCTAACAGGAGGCCCGCTGCATGTATTTGAGGGCTAATGTGTGGAGGATTTACAGTATCCATCTTCTCATCCTCAATGAAAATTACATGTCTGGGCATGATGGTCGTGGTTTCCGGGAATTCTATAATAGATAAGTGATTCCTAGCTTTGTATTCAAAGTATTTGGATCTTAGGGCACTGAATTTCTACAGTAACTCTTCTGTGGACGAACTTTCTGAGTTTGTAGTGTGTTCATCTGCAATAATTACATTATTAGTTGTGAGGAATAGGTCTCCCTTAATTTACCTTTTTTCTCCTTATTGATAGGGGTAGGGTAATGTATGTCTGTACTGTTTTCTGGTCATTGAGTGTTTTTTTCTATTAGCTCAGTAAGTTGTGTATTCTTATCATAGGGATCACTTATTGGTGCCCTAGGTGTGCGTGTCTCTCTTTGTTGTATCCTCTGTCCATCCTTCTATTTCCTTCATTATTAGTCTTCTTACGGCGGGAATTCGTAAATGAACGGGTTCTAGTAATATGGGTAGGGGACGATTTGGGGTATTTTGTGATTGACTCATATCTTATATGCTTACTAATGGTTCTTTTGGGGGGAATTTGGACACTGTCCTGGCTTTGGTTACTCCTATTTTTGGCTAGTCTGTATCTATTTTGAGTTTTATCCTCTCTATCTCTTTGTAGTTTATTAGCTTTACTGGCTATAATATTTTGCTCATTTTGATATATCCTATTGGTAAGGTTGTGGTTGATTATTGAAAAATCTAGGTGTAGGTTAAAGTGGTGGAGTTCTGTTATGTTCTTTGTTCTATTTTATTGCTATAACAAACAGCTAGGGTCTTTCTTTTGTCAATAATTAGGGTTCATACCGAACTTAAAGGGAGTCTGTCACCTACCTGACCGGTTTCTAACAGGTGACATTGTTCAGTGGGACACAAAGCCATGACACAGATGTTACCTGTGTTTAGTTCTTCAGATGCTTCAAATCACCCAAAAAGTAGTTTTTATAATATGCTAATGAGCCGTTGCAAATGCCCTGGAGGGACAGTTTTTTAGAAAGTGCCCAAGTTCCTCACCTCTCTCACGCCTAACTCCACCCCTCAGTAAGCTCAGGCCAGCCCTGTTGCTCTGTGAAATCATATTTCTCTATAGGCTGTTCGTGCATCACTGCCGGGCCCGGCAGTAACTGGTGCATGCGCACTCCATATCCCTGTCCCTTTGCCCACAGTAGGCAGAACACTGTGCATGCCCGGGCCCGGCAGTGATGCGCAAACAGCCCATAGGGAAATGTGATGTCACAGAGCCACAGGGCTGGCCTGAGCTTACTGAGGGGCGGAGTTAGGATATGATGAAAACGACTTTTTGGGCGAATATGAAGCATCTGAAGAACTAAACACAGGTAACATCTGTGTCATGAATATAAGAATATGGTGTCTCACTCCGTCGGTAACTATGGATTGGGTGCTACTAAGCCTAATGACTTACCAGGTCATAAGGAATTGGGACATAAATAATTGTAAAGGCTGAGCACTCACCACCTGGACCCCACAGAGAAACAGATAAGCCTGAGTAGTAATAAACTCCTGAGTAAATTATTATTAAAAATGCAGATAATATGACATAAAAATAATAATTAGAAAAGATAAAGATATGTGTCTTCCAATATAATTAGAATGTTCAATTCTGAGACATCGATGTTAGATGGTAGCAATAATTATAACTAATATTGCATATAATGTTCCCAACTAGATTATTTGTTATCGATGTGCTGGCAATAGAAAATTCGGCATAAAATCGATGACTGATATATTGTGATTAGACTTCCCAATGTGAGGTAATGATCAATTCTGAGACATCAATATTAGATGGTGATAATGATGATCGTAACTAATATTGCATATGATGTTCCCAGCTCAATTAAATATTATCGATGTGCTGGCAATAAAAAGTTTGACATAAAATCGCTGACTGATATATTGTGATTACACTTTCCAGTATAGAGTAATTGTATTGCTGTACGACTTGCGCACACAGTGGCGTCCCACGTGGCTTGCAATGTCAGATACAGCGGTTCCGGGTTACAAGTTGAATCGTTCGAGTCGTTCCAGCTGACAACTTGTAACCAGGTACCGCTGTATCCGACATTGCAAGCCATGTCGGACGCCACTGTGTACGCAAGTCGTACGGCAATACAATAACCCTATACTGGGAAGTGTTTTGTGTATTTATCACATTTTATCTTTTTTAATTATTATTTTTATGTCCTATTATCTGCATTTTTAATAATAAATTACTCAGGAGTTTATTACTACTCAGGCTTATCTGTTTCTTCGTGGGCTCCAGGTGGTGAGTGCTTAGGCTTTACAATTAACATCTGTGACATTCTTTGTGCCCCACTGAACAATATCATCTGTTTGAAACCAGTCAGGTAGGTGACAGACTCCTTTTAAGGATTTTTGGACCCCGGACCAGTAAAAGTTCGAGTTCGGTGTTCGGCGAGTTAATGGCGCTTTTTGAAAGGCTGCAGAGCAGCCAATCAACAAGCGTTTAACTCGTGTGACCTTAGAAGCCATCACAGCCATGCCTACTAATGGCATGGCTGTGATTGGCCAGTGCAGCATGTGACCCAGCCTCTATGTAGGCTGGAGTCACGTATCGCTGCATGTCACTCTGCTCTGATTAGTGTAGAAATAGGATGCTACTGCTGTGAGGGAGAGAATAGGACAGAATCTTGAATCTGAAGTGCTTGTTACCTCTGCAATCTACCTAGATTTTGTTTTGTGGGTGCAGTGCACATTCTTTTTACCCTGCTCTGGGCCCAGTGACCCATAAAAATAACTTTTATCCGTCTGTTAGTTAGGTGGGCGGTGGCGGACATTTTATGCAAGTTCTGTGCACCAGCATAGCATATGTGAATTTGTGACAGTCAAATAGAAGCTTAAAATACTGCAGTTATATTCTGGGTTTAAAAAAAAATCACCCATTTTTGGCAAGACCTTACATCTGTGGCATTTGCAGCATTTGTCTCTGTGCAATTTAAGCTTGAAATACAACAATATTTTTTTGGTTTTAAAAACACAAATTTTTGGCAATACCCTCCATCTGGGCACTATGCCGCATTAGTCAGTGTGCAATTTAAGCTAGAAATGCAGCAATAATTTTCTGGGTTTTAAAAAAACACCCCATTGGGCAAAATACAAAATTTTAAAGCCCTTGCTGCATCTGTCAGTGTGAAATTAAAGCGTTATATACTGTTGTCATATTCTGTTATTAATAAAACACCCATTTAGGGCAAAATCCTATTTTGCTGTGTTTGCCGCATCTGTCATTGTTAAATACAAGCTTGAAATACAGAAATAATTTTCTAGTTTTAAAAAACACCCATTTTTGGCTATACCCTCCATCTAGGGCCTATGCCGCATTATTCAATGTACAATTTAAGCTAGAAATACGTCAATAATTTTCTGGGTTTTAAAAAACACCCTTTTTGGGCAAAATACAATATTTTACAGCCCTTGCTGCCTCTGTCAGTGTGAAATTCAAGCGTTATATACTGCTGTCATATTCTGTTATTAAAGAAACACCCATTTAGTGCAAAGTACTATTATTGCGGCTCTGTCATTGTTAAATATAAGCTTGAAATACTTCAATAATTTTCTGGGTTTTAAAAAACACTCATTTTTGGCAATACCCTTTATCTGGGGCATATGCCGTATTAGTCAATGTGCAATATAAGCTAGAAATACAGCAATAATTTTCTGGGTTTTAAAAAAACACCAATTTGGGAAAAATACAAAATTTTACAGACCTTGCTGCATCTGTCATTATGGAATTAATGCTTTATATACTGCTGTCATATTCTGTTAAAAAAAAACAAAAAAACACCCATTTAGGTGTTTTGCAGCATCTGTCATTGTTAAATACAAGCTTAAAATGCAGAAAATAATTTTCTGGTTTTAAAAAACACCCATTTTTGGCAATACCCTCTATTTAGGACCTATGCCGCATTAGGCTACTTTCACACTAGCGTTCATGGGTCCGTTCGTGAGCTCCGTTTGAAGGAGCTCACGAGCGGACCCAGAAGCATCCGTCCAGCCCTGATGCAGTCTGAATGGAGCGGATCCGCTCAGACTGCATCAGTCTGGCGGCGTTCAGCCTCCGCTCCGCTCGCCTCCGCACGGACAGGCGGACAGCTGAACGCTGCTTGCAGCGTTCAGCTGTCCGCCTGGCCGTGCGGAGGCGTGCGGATCCGTTCAGACTTACAATGTAAGTCAATGGGAACGGATCCGCTTGAAGATGAGCCCATATGGCTCAATCTTCAAGCGGATCCGTCCCCCATTGACTTTACATTGAAAGTCTGAACGGATCCGCTCAGGCTACTTGCGAACTTAGAAATTTTTCTAAGTTATTAATGCAGACGGATCCGTACTGAACGGAGCCTCCGTCTGCATTAATATGATTGGATCCGTTCAGAACAGATCCGATCAAGCGCAAGTGTGAAAGTAGCCTTAGTCAGTGTGCAATTTAAGCTAGAAAAACAGCAATAATTTTACAGCCCTTGCTGCATCTGTCAGTGTGAAATTCAAGCGTTATATACTGCTGTCATATTCTGTCTTTAAAAAAATACCCATTTAGTGCAAAGTACTATTATTGCGTTGTTTGCTGCATCTGTCATTGTTAAATATAAGCTTGAAATACTTTTCTGGGTTTTAAAAGACACCCATTTTTGGCAATACCCTCCATCTGGGGCATATGCCGCTTTAATCAGTGTTCAATTTAAGCTTGAAATTAGAGTTGAGCGAACCCGAACTGTAAAGTTCGGGTTCATACTGAACTTTTAAGATTTTTTCCACCTGAACCCGGACATTAACGTAAAAGTTCGGGTTCGGTGTTCAGCGATTTCTATGGCGCTTTTTGAAAGGCTGCAAAGCAGCCAATCAACAAGCGTCATACTACTTGCCACAAGAGGCCATCACAGCCATGCCTACTATTGGCATGGCTGTGATTGGCCAAGTGCACCATGTGACCCAGCCTCCTTAAAAGCTGGAGTCACGTAGCGCTTCACTAGTGTAGGGATATGTTACTGCTGCTGTGAGGGAGAGATCAGGAAGTGAGAAATACAACAAAGTCCTGAAATTCTGCACATCTACAGCTGAGAATCATCAATCTTTTGTTGGTGCAGAGCACACAGGTTTCGTGCTTGCCCTGAACGTTTTCTTCAGACACTTTTTTCAATGGTCATCGGCGGCCATTTTAACGCAATTGTAGTGCACCAGCACAGCATTGCATGATTTGATGCTTGTCTTCAGGCCATACCGCTCTGACCCAATCTGTGTGTAACAGAACCAATTTTGAAGTAGCTGAACTAAAGCTATGTTGCTGAGAATCTGTCATATTAACCAGCCCATATACACCGCTGTGACACTATCTGTGTGTGACCGAACCTATTTAGAAGTAGCTGAAATAAATCTATTTTGCTGAGAATCTGTCATATTAACCAGCCCATATACACCGCTGTGTGTGACTGAACCTATTTAGAAGTAGCTGAAATAAAGCTATTTTGCTGAGAATCTTTCATAATAACCAGCCCATATACACCATTGTGGCACTATCTGTGTGTGACTAAACCTATTTAGAAGAAGCTAAACTAAAGCTATTTTGTTGAGAATCTGTCATATTAACCAGCCCATATACACTGCTGTGACACTATCTGTGTGTGACCGTAACGATTTAGAAGTAGCTGAACTAAAGTTATTTTGCTGAGAATCTGTCATAATAACCAGCCTGTGGCGAAACCAACCTCGCCACTGGGTTTTGGAGAGGGCTGTTTAAAAGCCTCTTAGTAGTTTCTAAACTACTAGTTTCTAAACTAAAAGTAGTTTCTAAACTACTGGCCTTTGAAATGCTGTCATTCAGGCTGGGGGAGACGGACAGCTTCAAACAGCTTATGTCGCTTGCTGTCCCAAAGTACGTCGTTCCCAGCTGCCACTACTTCTCCAGGAGAGCCGTGCCCCCCCCCCCCCCCCGGCACAACGAAGTATCGGATAAAATCAAGTGTCCACTGTGCAACACCATCTGTGACAAGGTCCACCTAACCACAGATACGTGGACCAGTGAGCACGCCCAGGGACGCTATATCTCCCTAACTGCACACTGGGTAAATGTGGTGGCGGCTGGGCCCCAGACGGAGAGCTGTTTGGCGCATGTCCTTCCATCGCCAAGGATCGCAGGGCATCATTCTTTGCCTCCTGTTGCCTCCTCCTCCTACTCGGCTTCCTCCTCCTCTTCTGGTCAGCGACAGACCTTCACCACCAACTTCAGCACAGCCAGGGGTAAACATCAGCATGTAGTTCTAAAACTGATGTTTTTGGGGGACAGACCCCACACCGCACAGGAGTTGTGGCGGGGTATAGAACAACAGACCGACGAGTGGTTGCTGCCAGTGAGCCTTAAGCCCGGCCTGGTGGTGTGCGATAACGGGCGAAATCTCGTTGCAGCTCTGGGACTAGCCAGTTTGACATCCCTTGCTTGGCACATGTGCTAAATTTGGTGGTGCAGAAATTCATTCACAACTAGCCCGAGATATCTGAGCTGCTGCATAAAGTGCCATCTGTGCACGCTTCCGGCGTTCTCATCCTCCCGCCGCTCGCTTGTCAGTGCTATGGCGTAGCTTCGGCCTTCCCGCTCACTGCCTCATATGCGACATGCCCACCAGGTGGAACTCCGCCTTCCACATGCTGGAGAGACTGGGCGTGCAGCGGCAGGCCATAGTGGAGTTTCAGCTGCAGCACGCACGGGTGAGTTGCACTGCGGAACAGAACCACTTCACCACCAATGACTGGGCCTCCATGCGAGACCTGTGCGCACTGTTGCGTTGTTTCGAGTACTCCACCAACATGGCCAGTGGCGATGACGCAGTTATCAGCGTTAAAATATAAACTTCTATGTCTCCTTGAGAAAACACTTAGGGCGATGATGGAAAAGGATGTGGGCCAGGCGGAGGAGGAAGAGGGGTCATTTCTAAGACTTTCAGGCCAGTCTTTTAGAAGTGCCTCAGAGGGAGGTTTTTTGCAACAGCAGAGGCCAGGTACAAATTTGGGCAGCCAGGGACCACTACTGAAAGAGGAGGAGGATGAGGAGGAGGAAAATGAAGCATGTTCACAGCAGGGTGGCACCCAACGTAGCTCGTGGCTTTTACTGGTGCGTGGCTGGGGGGATATGGAGAACACAGATGATACGCCTCCCACAGAAGACAGCTTGTCCTTACCTCTTGGCAGCCTAGCACACATGAGCGACTACATGCTGCAGTGCCTGCGCAACAACTGCAGAGTTACCCACATTTTAACGTGTGCTGACTACTGGGTGGCCACCCTGCTGGATCCCCATTACAAAGACAATGTACCGTCCTTAATTCCCTCACTGGAGTGTGAATGGAAGATGAGCGCAGGCGCAGGCTGGTAGAGGCGCTCCTGAGAGCATTCCCAACTAACACCGGGGGACAAGTGGAAGCACAAGGTGAAGGCAGGGGAGGAGGAAGAGGTTGCCAACGCAGCCAGCGCCAGCACTTCAGAAGTCAGGGTTAGGATGGTCGACATGTGGAAAAGCTTTGTCACCTCGCTACAACAACCGGCTCCAACTGCTGATATGGAGCGTGTTAGCAGGAGGCAGCATTTGACCAACATGGTGGAACAGTACCTGTGCACACAACTACACGTACTGACTGATGGTTCTGCGCCATTCAACTTCTGGGTCTCCAAATTGTCCACATTGCCAGAGCTTGCCCTGTATGCCTTGGAGGTGCTGGTCTGCCCTGCAGCCAGTGTACTCTCTGAACATGTATTTAGCATGGCAGGAGGTGTTATTACAGACAGACACAGCTGCCAGTCCACAGCCAACGTGGACAAGCTCACATTCATTAAAATGAATCAGGCCTGGATCCCACAAGACTTGTCTGTAACTTGTGCAGAATATACAGTTCTAACAGCCTCAACCATCCATCCTTGTACTCAAGTGCACTTATTCCTTTTTTTTATATGTCTCAATATTTTGGGGGATACCCCTATGTAAAAATGCAAAATAACACACATCTGTGTAGGCTACCTATTCCTCCTTCGCCGCCGCTTCCACCAAGACCGCCACGTGAGCCTACACCGCCACATCCACCCATTAACCGCTTCCTCAACCTCTTCCATCTAGTATTTGCCATGCTCTTAAACACATTTTGCTGCCTTTTACAACCTAGCTCTAGCTCTTTCCAGGGCTATTTTAGAGCCATTTTAGTGGCCAAAAGTTTGTGTCCCCATTGACTTCAATGGGGTTCGGGGTCAAGAACCTACCGAAACAGAACATCCAGGTGTCCACTCAACTATACTAGAAATACAGCAATAATTTTCTGGGTTTTAAAAAACACCCTTTTTGGGCAAAATACCACATTTTATAGCCCTTGCTGCACCTGTCAGTGTGAAATTCAAGTGTTATATACTGCTGTCATATTCTGTTATTAAAAATACACCCATTTAAGGCACAATCCAAATTTTGCAGCGTTTGCTGCATCTGTCATTGTTAAATCCAAGCTCGAATTATAGCAATAATTTTCTGGTTTTAAAAAACACCCATTTTTGGCAACTCCCTCCATCTGGGGCATATGTTGCATTAGTCAGTGTGCAATTTTAACTAGAAATACAACAATAATTGTCTGGGTTTAAAAAAAAAACAGCCTATTGGGCAAAATACTAAATTTTACAGACCTTGCTGCGTCTGTCAGTGTGAAATTCAAGCGTTATATGCTGCTGTCAAATTCTGTTATTCAAAAAAAACACCCATTTAGGACAAAATCCTAATTTGGTTGCGTTTGTTGCATCTGTCATTGTTAAATAAAAGCTTTAAATACTTCAATAATTTTTGGGGTTTTAAAAAAACACTAATTTTTGGCAATACCCTCCATCTGGTGCATATGCCACATTAGTCAGTGTGCAGCACCGTTCAGCACCAGCTCCTGAGTCCCCCCTAATCGCCATCCATCACCCTCCTGCACCCATCGCCATCCAGGTAGGTTAGGGTCAGTGAGTGAGAGGCACCGTTAGGCAGGGAAAAAAGAGAAAAGTTAGTTAGGACAAAAAAATAAATAAAAAAAAATGAACTTTTATCCTAAACTTTCTTTGTTCCATCTTTCAGACCCCAGACCCCGCCACGGCCTGGGTAAGTCAAAGCGTTTTAAAGTTATCAGCACTTAAAGTGACACTGGTCAGATTTGAAAAAAATGGCCAAGTCCTTAAGGTGAAATAGGGCTGAGTCCTTAAGGGGTTCAGAAGCACCCTTTTTGGGCAAAATACTAAAATTCACAGCCCTTGTTGCATCTATCAGTGGGAAATTCAAGCGTTATATACTGCTGTCATAGTCTGTCATTAAAAAAAAACACCCATTTAGTGCAAAATCCTAATTTTGCATTTGCTGCATCTGTCAATGTTAAATACAAGCTAGAAATACAGCAATAATTTTCTAGGTTTTAAAAAATACCTTTTTGGGCAAAATATTTAAATTTACAGCCCTTACTGCATCTGTCAGTGTGAAATTCAAGCGTTATATACTGCTGTTATATTCTGCTATTTAAATAACCCATTTAGGGCAAAATCCTAATTTTGCTGCATTTGCTGCATCTGTCATTGTTAAATACATGCTTGAAATACAGCAATAATTTTCTGGGTTTTAAAAAACACTCCTTTTTGGCAATACCCTCCATCTGGGGCATATGCTACATTATTCAGTGTGCAATTTTGGGCAAAATACTAAATTTTAGAGACCTTGCTGCATCTGTCACTATAAAATTCAAGCGTTCTCTATACTGCTGTCATATTCTGTTATCAAAAAAACACCCATTTAGGGAAAAATCCTAATTTTGCGGTGTTTGCTGCATCTGTCATTGTTAAATAAAAGCTAAAAATACAACAATAATTTTCTGTGTTTTAAAAAACACCCTTTTTGGGGAACATACAAAATTTTAAAGCCATTGGTGCATCTGTTAGTGTGAAATTCAAGCGACATATACTTTTTCATATTCTGTTATTCAAAAAACACCCTTTTTGGGCAAAATACAAATTTTGCGGCGTTTGCTGCATCTGTCATTGTTAAATATAAGCTTGAAATGCTTCAATAATTTTCTGGGTTTTAAAAAACACAGATTTTTGGCAATACCCTGCATCTGGGGCATATGCATATTAGTCAGTGTGAAATTTAAGCTAGAAATACAGCAATAATTTTCTGGGTTTTAAAAAACACACTTTTTTTTGTAAAATAATAAATTTGATCGCCCTTGCTGCATCTGTCAGTGTGAAATTCAAGCGTTATATACTGCTGTCATATTCTGTTTTAAAAAGAAAAATATTTAGGGCAAAATCCAAATTTTGCAGCGTTTGCTGCATCTGTCATTGTTAAATACAAGCTTGAAATACAGCAAAAATTTTCTTGGTTTTAAAAAACACCCTTTTTGGGCAAAATACAAAATTTTACAGCCATTGCTGCAACTGTCTGCGAAATTCGAGTGTTATACGGATGGAGTAAAGTTAACACTCCTGTTTTCAGAGATTTCTGAGTTGTGTTATCTAACCTTCAATTGCTTTTCAATAACTTTTGTCTCAAAATAACGCAATTAGTTAAGAAATTTGAGTTAGGAGCTGGAGTGCTAACTCTGCCATATCTGTATAATGCTGTCATATTCTGTTATTAAAGAAAACACCCTTTAGGGCAAAATCCTAATTTTGCGGCCTTTGCTGCATCTGTTATGGTTAAATACAAGCTTGAAATACTTCAATAATTTTGTGGGTTTTGAAAAACATACATTTTTGGCAATACCCTCCATCTAGGGCCTATGCCACATTAGTCAGTGTGCAATTTAAACTTTAAATACAGCAATAATTTTCTAGGTTTTAAAAAGCACCCTTTTTGGTCAAAATACTAAAATTTGCAGCCCTTATTGCATCTGTAAATGTGAAATTCAAGCGTTATATACTGCTGTCATATTCATGTAGTAACATTTAGGGCAAAATCCAAATTTTGCTGCCTTTGCTGCATCGGTCATAGTTAAATACAAGCTTGCAGCACAGAAATAATTGTCTGGTTTTAAAAAAAAAAACACTCATTTTTGGCAATACCCTGCATCTGGGGCATATGCCCCATTAGTCAGTGTGAAATTTAAGCTAGAAATACAGCAATAATTTTCTGGGTTTTAAAAAACACCCTTTTTGGGCAAAATACCACATTTTATACCCCCTGCTGCATCTGTCAGTGTGAAATTCAAGTGTTATATACTGCTGTCATATTCTGTTATTAAAAAACACCCATTTAGGGCAAAATCCAAATTTTGCTGTGTTTGCTGCATCTGTCATAGTTAAAAAAAAGCTTGAAGTACAGCAATAATTTGGTTTTTAACAAACACTCATTTTTTACAATAGCCTGCATCTGGGGCATATGTCGCATTAGTCAGTGTGCAATTTAAGCTAGAAATAGTAACATAGTAACATAGTACATAAGGCCGAAAAAAGACATTTGTCCATCCAGTTCGGCCTGTTATCCTGCAAGTTGATCCAGAGGAAGGCAAAAAAAAAAAAACCCTGTGAGGTAGAAGCCAATTTTTCTCACTTTAGGGAAATAAAAAATTCCTTCCCAACTCCAATCAGGCAATCAGAATAACTCCCTGGATCAACGATCTCTCTCTAGTAGCTATATCCTGTAATATTATTACACTCCAGAAATACATCCAGGCCCCTCTTGAATTCCTTTATTGTACTCACCATCACCACCTCCTCAGGCAGAGAGTTCCATAGTCTCACTGCTCTTACAGTAAAGAATCCTCTTCTATGTTTGTGTACAAACCTTCTTTCCTCCAGACGCAGAGGATGTCTCCTCGTCACAGTCACAGTCCTGGGAATGAATAGATGATGGGATAGATCTCTGTACTGACCCCTGATATATTTATACATATTAATTAGATCTCCTCTCAGTCGTCTTTTTTCTAAAGTGAATAACCCTAATTTTGATCATCTTTCAGGGTACTGTAGTTGCCCCATTCCAGTTATTACTTTAGTTGCCCTCCTCTGGACCCTCTCCAGCTCTGCTATGTCTGCTTTGTTCACTGGAGCCCAGAACTGTACACAGTACTCCATGTGTGGTCTGACTAATGATTTGTAAAGTGGTGGGACTATGTTCTCATCACGGGCCCCTTTTGATGCAACCCATTATCTTATTGGCCTTGGCAGCAGCTGCCTGACACTATTTTTTGCAGCTTAGTTTGCTGTTTATTAAAATTTCTAGATCCTTTTCCATGTCAGTGTTACCGAGTGTTTTACCATTTAATAAGTACGGGTGACTTGCATTATTCCTTCCCATGTGCATGACTTTACATTTGTCAGTGTTAAACCTCATCTGCCACTTATCTGCCCAAGCCTCCAATCTATCCAGATCGCTCTGTAGTAGTATACTGTCCTCTTCAGTGTTAATTACTTTACACAGTTTAGTGTCATCTGCGAAAAAATTGATATTTTACTATGCAAGCCTTCTACAAAATCATTAATAAATATATTGAAGAGAATAGGGCCCAATACTGACCCCTGAGGTACTCCACTAGTGACAGTGACCCAATCTGAGTGTGTACCGTTAATACCCACCCTCTGTTTTCTATCACTGAGCCAGTTACTTACCCACTTACAGACGTTTTCTCCCAGTCCGAGCATTTTCATTTTATATACTAACCTTTTATGTGGTACAGTGTCAAATGCTTTAGAGAAGTCCAGATGCACGACATCCATTGATTCGCCGCTGTCAAGTCTAGAACTTACCTCCTCATAGAAACTGATTAAATTAGTTTGACATGACCGATCCCTCACGAAGCCATGCTGATATGGCGTCATTTGCTTATTTCCGTTAAGATGCTCAAACATAGCATCTCTCAGAAAACCTTCAAACAATTTACCCACAACAGATGTTAAACTTACCGGCCTATAGTTTCCAGGCTCTGTTTTTGGACCCTTTTTGAATATTGGCACCACATTTGCCATGCGCCAATCCTGTGTAACACTCCCTGTCAATATAGAATCTGCAAATATCAGAAATAAGGGTCTGGCTATGACATTGCTTAATTCCCTTAGGATACGGGGGTGTATGCCATCCGGTCCTGGCGATTTGTCTATGTTAATCTTTTTAAGTCGCTGTTGCACTTCTTCCTTGGTCAGACAGGACACTTTTAATGGGGAATTTATTTCAACATTCAGCATGTCACCTGACAGTTTATTTTCCTTAGTGAATACATTTATTTAACAGCTTTGCTTTCTCCTCGTCGCTCTCTGCGACTCACCCTTTTTACTCTTTAAAGGGCCGACACCTTCAGATTTATACTTTTTAACATTTATATAATTGAAGAATATTTTAGGGTTAGTTTTACTCTCTTTGGCAATTAATCTCTCGGTCTCTAGTTTGGACGCTTTTATTTGTTTTTTACATGTTCTATTTTTTTCCTTATAGTTTTTCAGTGCTTCCGTGCTACCTTCCTGTTTTAGTGTTTTATACGCTTTCTTTTTGTCATTTATTGCTTTCTTTACAGTTCTGTTTATCCACATTGGTTTCTTTTTGTTCCTTAACCTTTTATTCCCATACGGTATGTACCTCTCACAATGAGATTTTAGGATGCTTTTAAAGATATCCCTTTTTGTGGCTGTATTTTTATTTGTGAGGACTTTATCCCATTTAGTTAGGCCTATGGCCTCTCTTAGTTGGCTAAATTTAGCTTTTTTGAAGTTTGGTATTTTTGTTCCTCCCCGTAGAAACGCTCTTTTGAATGATAATTGGAAGGTTATTACTTTGTGGTCACTATTTCCCAGGTGTCCCCCAACCTTGCACGTCTGTTGTTCTGTCTGGCCTATTGGTTAATTTTAAGTCCAGTATGGCCGTCCCTCTAGTTGGGTCCTGAACCAGTTGGGAGAGGTAATGGTCTTTGGTTATTGCCAAGAACCTGTTTCCTTTATGAGATATACAAATAATTTTCTGGGTTTTGAAAAAAACACTGTTTTGGGGCAAAATACTAAATATTACAGCCCTTTCTGGATCTGTCAGTGTGAAATTCAAGCGTTATATACTGCTGTCATATTCTGTTATTAAATAAACACCCATTTAGGGCAAAATCGTAAATTTGCAGAGTTTACTGTATCTGTCATTGTTAAATACAAGCTTGAAATACTTCAATAATTTTCTGGGTTTTAATAAACACTCATTTTTGGCAATACCCTTCATATAGGGCATATGCCACATTAGTCAGTGTTCAATTTAGGCTAGAAATTCAGCAATAATTTTCTGGGTTTTAAAAGACACTTTTTTGGGCAAAATACAAAATTTTACAGCCCTTGCTGCATCTGTGTGAAATTCAAGCGTTATGTACTTCTGTCATATTCTGTTATAAAAAAAACAACCATTTTGGGCAAAATCCTAATTTTGCTGCATTTGTTAAATACAAGCTAGAAATACAGCAATAATTTTCTAGGTTTTAAAAAAACACCCTTTTTGGGCAAAATATTAAAATTTACAGCTTTTGCTGCATCTGTCAGTGTGAAATTCAAGCGTTATATACTGCTGTCATATTTTGCTATTTAAAAAAAACCCATTTAGGGCCAAATTCAAATTTTGCTGCATTTGCTGCATCTGTCATAGTTAAATAAAAGCTTTAAGTACAGCAATAATTTGGTTTAAAAAAACACTCATGTTTGACAATACCCTGCATCTGGGGCATATGCCGCATCAGTCAGTGTGTAATTTTTTAAAACTTTAAGTTTTATTGATATTTCAACATAAGAATATCAGATAGTAAATATGTCACTAGTATATATTACTAGTGAAATGCAACCAGTGGGATCTCAGTTCTCGTAGGAGAGAAAAGCTTCCCTTTCTCTATACAATGGCACCAGGTCCAAACTGCCGCCCGCATAGTCAATAGGGGGGGGTGAAAGTGTAGGTATCTCTAAAGAATGGGCAGCAAGAAAGCCTGGTAGAGAGCCCAGTTTTGTGTAAGTGGATTCTAATTCGTGCCATTTCTGTGGCGAGGAAGGCGCCCACCACTCTTTTGTTTGTTCAATGAGGTTCGCTTTGTAATGACGAGTAAGATCTGGAACCCCCAATACCCCCTCCCTCAGCTTTGGATACAGGACCCGTTGGTCCACTCTAGGCGGTTTGTTACCCCATATAAATCTTAAGAGGTCCGACTGTAACAACCTTATTATTTTATGTGGTATTATAAGGGGTATACATCTAAGTTTATAGAGAATCTTAGGTAATATCATCATTTTGAACGCATTCATTCTGGCCACCCATGATATAAAAGCTTAGAGTATTCTGCATAGTCCGCTAATAATTCTGTTCTCTGGGAATTGAAGTTACTTCTTGCTAAATTTAGTATTTGAGACGTTAGTGAAATGCCCAAGTATGTTATGCCATCCTCTGCCCATTGAAATGGAGCTTTCTCCAGGAGTTCCCGCTTGAGAGGGTCTTGAATCGCAAATGGGAGAACATGCGATTTTGTGACATTAAGTTTATATAAAGAGGCTTGTGCATACTCCTTTAAAACTGCCATGACATTTGGAAGAGATCTCTCTGGGTAAGTCAGTGACAGCAGAACATCATCCGCATATAGCCCAATATTGTGTGATGTTTTCCCCACTTGTATATCTAAAATACCTGGGTCCGTGCAAATTTTTTCTGCCAAGAGTTCCATCACCAGCACAAGCACCAACGGTGACAAAGGGCATCCTTGTCTGCTACCATTCGTTATATCAAAACTTTTGAAATAAAAGCCAGATGCCAATACACGAGCTGATGGAAGGGAGTATAGGTTTAAAATAGCTGACAGAATAGGTCCTCGGAACCCAAAATTATTCAACACCTCCCTCAGAATTCCCCCAGTGCACCCTATCAAAGGCTTTTTCTGCATCAAGAGAAACAAAGATCGTGGGTGCACCAGAGGAATCCGCTAGCTGAAGTAGGTCAATCACTCTACGGGTTCCATCTCTGCATTGACGGCCTGGGATGAAACCAACCTGATCTGTGGACACCAATTTAGGAAGAATAGGTTGTATTCTCAGGGCTAACAACTTGGAGAATAACTTCAGATCATTGTTTAATAAAGAGATGGGGCGGAAATATGCTGGAATATCATGAGGTTTCCCTGGTTTGGGGATTGTCATGATAATGGTGCATAACATTTCTTTGGGTATACTACCCGGGAGTAGAAATGCATTAAAGAGCATGAGGTATGGTAGAAGGTTTACTTTAAAGGTTTTATAATAATCTCCCGAAAAGCCATCTGGGCCTGGGGCTTTATGTAATTTCAGTGATTTTATAGCGGTTTCTACCTCCAGTTCCGAGAAGGGAATATTAAGCAATCATAAATCTTGAGGGGTGATCCACTGGAGAGATACTGATTTTAAGAAATCCATTATAGTACGTGAGGTGGGTTGTGGGTGTCATTGTCATTTTTCAAATTGTAAAGGGAGCTATAGTAATCCGCAAATGCATCCGCAATACCAACCGGATGCGTAGTCATCTCTCCATTATTTTGCTTCATTGATTCTATACGGGAGGCTACCTCCCTTTTTTTCAATCTACGAGCTAGCATAGCACCGGCTCTATCTCCTAAGTGATACAACTTTTCCTTCAAGCGGGTTAGGGCCCTTTCATATTTGCAGAGCAGGAAAGAGCGGAGCTGAAAGCGCAAATCTGTGAGTTGAGCTGATAGTGTATGTTGAGGAAGGGTTGAGACGTATGCATATATATCCATGCATGCCTGCAAACACGTGCGGGCATGTATGGTATATATGTGCATACATTAACCACAGCATCATGGGACGATGTGCGCAGATGTGCCCAGCATCTGCGCACGTCTGCCCATGGTGATCCCCAGGGGCTCATGGTGGCCCCTGTGGGAAATATGTCCCTCCTTTAGACCGTGCCCCTTATAATATATATAGCTGTGGCCCCCTATAACATATATATATATATATATATATATATAATATGTGTGTTGTCAGGGGGACATATATGTGTATCTGCCATGGCTCTCCCCCAGGTGTGTGTGTGTGTGTATGTATATATATATATATATATATATATATGGGCCTATAACTGCCCATGTATGCCCCCAGGTTTATGATGAGTATATATATGTATATAGATGCGCCCCAAGTATCTATATACATATATATATATACTTAAGTTTCCCAGGCATCTGCAGGGGGGTGGATATGCCTCCAGGTGCCTGGTGACTTTTCAAAGGCTAAGAATTATCAGCCTATTTACTATGCGGCCCCAACCTTGTGTTTGTGACATGGCTGGGCGTGTGGTGCTGTGAGCCTCAGGGGGCCAGCCAGTTGTCTGCTGCAATCTGAGTGCATGCATTCTGTCACACGCACACGATGATGTCACACCCCTGGAAAGGGAGGGGGGGGTGAGAGGGACTTAGATATCAGTCCAAGACAAAGGAACAGGCTCTCTCTCTTTTGCAACCAGACTAGATACAGAGAAACATGAGGACTGCTGCCTGAAGGAAGAGAGGCCCATTTTGGCCCTGGAGATGGCTGAGTATACGCTGGCATGGCATTGTACCTCCCTTGCAGTGCCAACCATATTATCCTAACCCTTTGTATCCCAGACCCCATGCTGCCCCTTGTTACCCCTGATATCCCTTATCCATTAACCCCTGCTGCGCCAGTCCCCTGTTAACCGCCTTCTCCTACTCTGCACACCTTCTCCTACTCTGCCCTGCTGTGTCCCTGGACCCTTGCTGTATACAAACTGTATAACCCTCTTGTAACCCCCGTAGGGACAGTATAGAGCTAGGCGGGTAGGTTGTTATACTTGTATGTGTGAATTGTATAGTTAGTTTATGGGTGGAATTGGGAACTTGTAGCGTAGTTTGAGTATTGTATATGTGTAGTGCTGTGTATTGTTAGTGTATTGCGTGCTTAGTGTGTTAAATAAATACCGTTATATTTGTACCCTTTGTGTAGCGTGTACTTGTTAGCGGTAGCGAGTTAGTAAGGCGCATGCAGCTAGCATTAGTGATTAGTGTAAAGCATAGCGAAAGTATTGTGTATTTATTATATAAAGGCATAAATAGGCGGGGTCATCACTAGACGGCTCCTCCTATTTAGGAATATTAATTATCGCTATTCGCATAATATTGGTGATTAATATTCCCCCTTTACATTGGCGAGTCAGGCCCACTGCTTAGATTTTGAAATCTGTGTTTGGTTTTGAGGCTAGAGGTTGGTTGTCCTGTGAATTGTCAGGCAAGAGAGACGTGGTCAGCGGTCTGAGCGTCTAGGAGAGACGTGGTCAGCGGTCTGAGCGTCTAGGACCTGATAATTCGGACAGGA
The DNA here is from genome assembly GCF_014858855.1 of Bufo gargarizans. NCBI lineage: Eukaryota > Metazoa > Chordata > Amphibia > Anura > Bufonidae > Bufo > Bufo gargarizans. The sequence continues at coordinate 217,793,240 of NC_058085.1, read as the reverse complement.
AACGCAACTCTTCCTCACAACACCAAACGCAGATCAAAATCTTTAGTAGAGAATCTATGTTCTATCTGTGAATTAATATTTTGCTATTTGCTTTGCAAGGTCACTACACCACTCGAGTGATTGCGAGGGAGAAGAGGATACGTCACTGGAAGAGATCCATCTTCGTGGGAGCAGCGTACAAAGTCAAGCTGGTCGGGAAGAGGCGTTCCGGGAAAATGGACTTCTTCCAAGCAGCTGCGAGGAGGTACGGCCCCAAGGAGAAGATGGATGCTCAAACGGTGAGTATGGACTTCCCCACACTGCAACACTTGAGCAAACACAGTACATTCAATCCCATCCTCCCCACCACATACAAGTCAGCAGAAATGCTGTGGTCCGATTTGTTGGCACAGGCTTGTAGTTATGACAAGCTTTGTGTTAACAAACGGACGGTGTTGAATAAGGCCACTAAACGGCTTCGGATGCTGGCCAAACTCGTTCATACGTTTGAGGCTAGCATCTGTAAGCCAAAGGAAGTGGCGCTGGTGTCTCAGTCAACAGAGACAATTCCTCCGGCTGTTCACTGCCAGTGCTGTGCCAATAGTTCCGACCAGTTTTCGGCATTGCGGGCACAGCTGGCGGAGAATGTGCAGTCTACTGTTGACCGAGATGCGCAGGTGGCTCGAATACAGTCACAATTAGTGGAAATGCAGAAGCAGAAGGAGGAAATTGAGGCTAAGTTGACCCAGTCTTATACTGAGGTCAAGGCCTTCAAGGAGCGGACTGCCTCTACTAATGTGACGGTAGCCAAATTGAAGGCTCAGGTTGTTGTAAGCTCCCAGATAATTTCGGGCATGCAACAGGTCATCACCAAGTTGGTGCCGGCCCTTTCTTTTCCCATAAAGTCAGGGTCGGAATATCCCAAAACTTTGCCCTATACAGGGCAAATAGGGGGGAGAGTAGTCTGTGACAGGCCAAATCACCAGACCAAGACTGTCCAGACTAACAGAGATTTCTCCCTGACTTTGGGGAAAAGAAACATCGTGAAAAGTGCCTCCCTGAAGATGGAACAATTCAGGGAGCGCGGTTGCAGTGTGGACGGACCTAGGCCACACCAGGCAAACATAAAATGCTTTGCTTGTGGTGGCTTGGGTCATATAGCGAAGCACTGCAAAACACACAGGACAGTAAGCCCAATCAGGTGCTTCAGGTGTGGGAACAAAGGACACATTGCAAGGAATTGCCCTTGTGCAAGTAATTGCAATGTGTCCAGTGATGGGATTCAGGTAACAAATCGTGCAGCGGGATCTAGTCAGTTTGGCCATAAAGGGGTTACCTCTCGGCGACACATGCCTCATCAGCTGCTGAAGGGCCAGAGTGGCCAAGCTAGGCTAGGCAACATTTGACACCCCTGTACTATTTGTTACACCGTTTGTTCCCTATACATGTCCATGTTGTGTGTTTTTGTTGTCCATTGTAACGTTCTCTTTGATGTTGATGGTGGTCCTTGTCTATGAGTGTGTTCCACCAGGCTGATTTATGTAGTGTTGTAATGTCCCGTCTGCTGTCTTGTTTCATTCTGTGTCCCCTTGGAGCGGAGCAGTGTTATACTGTGGATCGAGAACGTATAGGGTCGCGAGCAGATAATATCACACGGGAAATCCTGCTGGTCGGGAGAAGGCATAAGGACCTTCTTCATGCAGCACACGAAGGATGATGTGATATTATTCTGGGCAACCAGGGTCTCTGATCGATACAGATAACACTGTTGTGCTCAAGGTTTTCGGTAGGGCTGTGTTGCGCTGGGGACTGGGGCGGACAGACAACATTGGTGTAATGTTGTGCTGCGCACTTAATTCTAGTCCGAGCAGGTAGCACAGCTCTGGCAGGGATTGGACGCAGAGTGTTTGGCAGCAGAGTGTGGACTGTGTTCTTGTGTTGTGGGGTCCTGGGGAGCCGGGGCATGCCTATGCCGTTGGTTCCGCGGGCCTCCACAAGATGGGATCACAGGGGGAAGTCAGCCTGGGTACACATGAGTGGACAGGGATGCGGTGCCATCAAGATGGTGCTTTGTCCACAGAACTCCAGTTATCCTAACCTAGTAGGGAGGCCATCCTTATCTGTTGGTACAGAGGGATGTGTAGCAGAGGACACGCTCCTCTGAAGGTAGGGTGTTCAGACACCAGTGTTGGGATAATGAGGAGTCCTGTGAGACAAAGGGCAGCCCAATACCTTTCTCTACCCATGGGTCAAAGGTATTGGTGCTGGGAATTTTTGTACATTTAACTGCACCGTTAGGGGAGAAATTCCCCTGGGAGCGCCTGGTATTTTCTTCTGCCATAGGTTTTATATGGAGCGGAAGAAAAACCCAGGAGAGGCCACGGAAGAGGCCAGCTATTCCCCCTGACGCTCTTGGGAGACTCCAGAGGATCCCACTCGATTTTGGCAACCAAGCGACCTCTGCCTAGAGGTGTTCTAGAGATGGAAGACTGTGCCACAATCCAGCGGGAGCATTATTTAAGGCTCTGGAGGAAGATTCGGAGACGTTCGGGTGGAAGAGCACTTGTTTCACCCAGTGAAACTTCTTCTGGCTCTGGTGATCGTCATCTACAGTCAGAGAGTCAAGGGACTTATTGACCAAAATACACCAGAACCAGACAGAACTGTACAGAACTATCCGGAGGAGGAGGCTCAGGACATAACCAAACATGGTTCCTGTAGCCAAATATTATTGTATGGACACGTTTTGTTTTCAATGGGGGTTCGGGACGTATAACATGTACTACCCTGAAATCCCATAGCACATTGTATTGGATTTTGTTTGTCGGTCAATGGTGTACCCATAGACACTCTAGGTACAAATGTGTGACAGCCCAAAACTCGCCCAACGCACTGCGGTGAGCTATATTTTGACTGTACACATTTGTATCCTATAGTCGTTTCCCATTGACACAGGGGTCTACGACCTACCTGTGTCTTTGGAGGTAGAGAGGAATGCCAGGTTGCATGAGTCTCTATGGGTGCACACATGTAATGGAATTTGGTGGTGTTGGGAGGGATGTGACATGTATTTTGTGTGAATGGGGATAAGGTTAGGTCACGATAGGGACAGGCATCATTCATTTGCCACCTTGAACCCTGGAACAGTGAAGTTCTTAAGGGAAGGGCTGGATGTGTAGTGTGGCGGAGGTGTTCTCCGCAGTAGAATTTAGGTACTATGACATCACCGCTTAAGAGTCTGACCTGCCTTGTAAAGACCTATTAATCTGTCCACGGGAGAACCGCACCCGTCAAGATGGAAACAGACGTTGGAAAGTTGTGATAGAAGAAAGTTGGGACTGAGACTGTGAGGGTGAACCCGCTCCAGATTCCTTGGAGGCGGGCCATACCGGAAGATCGGCATAACTACCGAGAGACTGTGGGGGTGTGGTCACTCCAAAGTGGGGGTGGCTGACACCAAGAGACGGAGAAAAGAAAGGCCAGTTAAAGACTGTAAGGGTGAACCCGCTCCAGAATTGGGGGGGGCGAAGATACCTGAAGATCGGCAGAATTACCGAGAGACTGTGGGGGTGTGGTCACTCCAAAGTGGGGGTGGCCGACACTAAAAGACTGTTAAAGAGATTGTGGGTGTGTGGTATAAGAAGACTGTGTATCCTGTGGACGGAGTAGTAGGTTACGGCGAAGGGCAGGTCGGAGGAAAATGGATTAGGGATGTCTAAGTACCTAAAGAACAGTGTACACTACAGTTCTTCCTGAACTTCCACCTAGGATGGGGTTGAGGGGGGGGGGGCAAATATATCTCAACCCGTTCCCCCAATATATTGTCGTATTATATAGTCCGACAACAGGGGGATTGTTGAGGAAGGGTTGAGACGTATGCATATATATCCATGCATGCCTGCAAACACGTGCGGGCATGTATGGTATATATGTGCATACATTAACCACAGCATCATGGGACGATGTGCGCAGATGTGCCCAGCATCTGCGCACGTCTGCCCATGGTGATCCCCAGGGACTCATGGTGGCCCCTGTGGGAAATATGTCCCTCCTTTAGACCGTGCCCCTTATAATATATATAGCTGTGGCCCCCTATAACATATATATATATATATATATATATATATAATATGTGTGTTGTCAGGGGGACATATATGTGTATCTGCCATGGCTCTCCCCCAGGTGTGTGTGTGTGTATGTATATATATATATATTTGTGTGAGGCACTTACGGTAGTACAGTGAAGAACCTAGGAAATCAGGGAATAAGCGTAGTCGGTTGTGGTGTGCCGAAACCGAGGATGAGGTAGGCCTGAGAAAGAAGAGGGCCCACCCAAGGAAAGAGATGTGGAAGAAATGAGTTATTAATGAGTGGAGTGGTGGGAGGGTCAAGTTCAGACCTCGGACGGTGCAGGAGACAGGTAGAGGGGTGCCCTAAATAGGCTGGAGGCGGACCTCAGCCCCTCCCACAAATCCAGGCCAAAGCCTTCACACTTGTGTGAGGCACTTACGGTAGTACAGTGAAGAACCTAGGAAATCAGGGAATAAGCGTAGTCGGTTGTGGTGTGCCGAAACCGAGGATGAGGTAGGCCTGAGAAAGAAGAGGGCAAAAATGAAATAAACAGTTTATTGTATTCGATATACATGAAAGCTCAACCCGACATGTTTTGGAAAGCATTTCTTAACTCCCGTGTTGGATTGGGGATGTAACGTACGAAAGCGGATGACTTCCAGCGCCCCAATTTCTTAATGACATGAGCCGGGATGTTGGCACTGGAGGCCGTGGACGCGGCCCCGATCCGAAAGGAGTGCCCAGAGTAGTTGGATGCGTTGAGGCCTAGTTGAGTGAGGGATGACCTGACATAGGTCATGAAGGTGGTGGTGGTGAGTACAGACCCACGCAGTTGAAGTAGTGGCTGAAAGGGTAGGAACTTGTGATGCTGTTTGTATGCGTCCAGAACCCCGACTGGGCACCATCTGTTCTGCGTAGGGTAGTATGGAATGTTCACGGGTGAGAGCTGACTGCTTTTGGAGTGAGGTAAGGTTAGGATATAATGATCCCCGTGTTTCGTCAAGTGGGAGGCTAGCAGACAATGTGTGGTTTGGGTCGCCGAGGTCGTGGTGAATTCCCCAGGCCTCAGGAATCCGTAGAAGGCCAGGTACATCGCTGTTTTGATGATGGAGTTGGTATCAGCTTCAAAAGGTCTGGTGTCTAATAAGTCGGATAATGCCTTGAAAATGTGACTGTTAATGGGCAGTCTCTGTGTCGGCCGTGCGGGTTCTGTCTTCTGAATGCCTTTGAGTATGGTTTTGATCTGGTGTGAGGCCATGAAACTGATGTTGTTAGGGTGTATGATTAGCATGTGATGTTGGATGCCGGTGAGATAGAGTTTGATGGTGTTGTATGACAGTTTGAGCTTGAGGTGGCAAAAGGAAGCAAACCCCAGCAGGGAAGTCATGACAAATGGGTGCGCAATGTTGTGTTCCAACAGGAATTTGTTAAACAGTGCGAATGCTCTGTTGTATGACCTGCGTGTGTTGTCTGATAGTGCAGAATGGGATAATGACTGGCTATGGCGCATGATGACATCTAATCCAGAATGAGCTGGTGAAATGACGGGGTGATGGAGGCCGTGGGTGACGCTGACGGGAGAGCCTGATGAAACGCCTGAAATTGGAAACGAGACAGATTGTCAGCTGCCGTATTGCACCTTCCCGGGACGTGGAAGCAGTGTATGAAGAAATTGTTGCAAGCTGCCAACCAAGTAAGCCTGCGCAGGAACCTCATGATTGTGAGGGATTTGGACCGACCCTTGTTAATGATCTGGCAGGTTGCCTGGTTGTCTGAGTAGCATCGGACCGACCTGTTTGCCCATGAATGACCCCACGCCACGGCGGCCGCCACGATAGGGTAGATCTCGAACAGAGCCGAGGTAGTGGAGAATCCTTCCAAACCCTGGACCGCAGGAGGCCAGCTACCCCACAGCCAATCGTTCCCAAAAATGGCCGCGAAGCCTGTGGTGGATGCCGCATCTGACCAGATAGATGGGGAAGAGTCCGATAGCTGAGGGAGGAACATGCTCCTGCCGTTCCAGGCGGACAGAAATCTTCTCCACATACCCAGATCTGCAGTGGCGTGGGCATCCAGGGGCAGCCTGTGAGAGTCGTGAAGAAAAAGGGGGAAAAGGCGCAGAAGCCGTGAAATGAACGAGCGACCCTGGGGAATGATGCGCATGGCAAAGTTCAGGGAACCCAATAAGGACTGTAACTCCTTACGATTGCAGTTGCCGAGTTGAAGGTAATTGTCTATGTGGTTGAGAATAACCTGGATCTTCCCGAGTGGCAAACTGGCTTGCATAGAGGCAGAATCCAACTGAATGCCCAAGAAGGTGATGACTGTGTCTGGCCCCTCTGTTTTCTTGGTGGAGATGGGTACCCCAAGTTCCCCAAACAGCTTGATGGTGGCCCTGAGGCTGGCGGGAGGGGAGATGTTTTCCTCCACGAGTAGAAAGTCATCAAGGTAATGCAGGACCATCGGGCATCTTGCTACGTTCAAGAGCAACCAGCATAGTGCCTCCGCGAATGTGTCAAAAATGGCCGGGCTACTCTTGGATCCGAAGGTCAACCGGGAGCAAAAATAATAGTTTCCGGACCACTTTGATGCCATGAAGGTGCCACAGCGACGGGTGAATGGGTAGCAATTTGAACGCATTGGCGATGTCGGTTTTGCTGAGCCATGCTCCGACCCCTGCTTGCCTGATGGCGGTGATGGCGTGATCTATGGTGGTGTATTGGAGTGAGAATTCTTCCGACGGAATGAGGGAGTTGAGACTGGGGTCGGCTGAACCGTGTGGTGCCGATAAATCGATGATTAGCCTCTGTTTCTGGGAAGATTTCCCGGTGACGATGCCAATGGGATTGGTGCGCCATGTGGTGAATGGGGGTGTCTTGAATGGTCCTAGCACGAAGCCCTCTGCGACTTCCTGGGCTATGAGGGCGTCAATTGCGGTGGGGTTGCCTTGGGCGGATAGGAGATTTGGACATTCCAGGGTGCCTGTCGGCATGTGCAGGATGCCCGTGTGGAAGCCTTCTGTCAGACCCGCCACGAGGAAATCCGTGAGATGTCTGGATGGGTGCTGAGACATGAATGCTGTAAAAACCGGCATATTTATGGTCGATAGATACGGTTTAGAAAACATTTTATTTGGACACATTGACTTGGCATGTGCCCGGAAACAATTGGTACAAATGTGCAACAACCTACACCCGCTATAATTGCAGGATCCCACATTAAAATTGTTGCAAATCTGGGACTTGCCCAGAAACTTGATTGGCCGCCCCAGCTTGTCCCGGGTTGATTTCTCCGTGACCCCGGAGGGGCCGGCCGCTTGAGAGGGGGCTTGTCTGTCCGCCGCGTTCGGGCAGAAATTGGTGGTGTGGGCCGTGGAGGAGCAGTGCACACAAGCTGGCGTCCTCAGGCCTGCGAAGTGTCGGCAAAAAATGACAGTGTCGATTCTAGCCCAGTTGGAGCGGACTCCGTACTGGGAGAAAGCCCCTGCCACCTTTGCCGAAAAAGATCTATGGTAGTCATAGAATGCCGACCCCCCCATATTTGTTGCCCAGGTCCACCAGTTTGTGCATGTAGAGGTCGAGCTCCTCCCTTCTGTTAGGGTAGACCGTGCAGATGACCTCCCTGTAGATGCCGAAAGCCAACACAAATTCTGGAATAGACAGTTTTCTATTGAGGCGGGCATCCCTAGATTTGACCACAACCGAGACATCGTCGTAGGCATAAGTTTTGTTCTCGACAATATCTTGAGAGGCAATCAGGAGGGAGGCCAGGTTCACATCCTTACCTTCCAGAATGTCCCTTTTCAAGTGCTCCGGTATCATGTGCGCCGGGCTGACTTCTTGGTCATCTGGGTTGATGGATGGCACGCCCACTGGCAAACCGGATGGTGCCGGTGACGCTGCCGGTGGTGGCCCTGCCAAGGAGAGGGATGTGGTGACCGACTCCAGCCTCTCTAACCTGTCGTTGACCCTGGACATGGACGTCATCAAAGAGGCCAGCATGGCGTGTATGTCCCCCGTGCTGGACTGGCTGGGTCCTTCCCCTGCCTCCGCGTTACTGGTTGACGTGCGCAGTAGTCGGAAAAGCTCCGCTTTCCTTGCCGTGGCGGGGAAGGGAATCTGCCGTCTCCTCAATTCCGTCGTGATACGCGGAATTGTCCAGGATCTGATGGACGCTGGGCTGGCAAGATCGTCTCCCTGGGCTAAGGTGATGGATCTGGCCGGAGTGACAGGAAGGGAAAAGTTCTCAATTCCTTCCAGAGACATGCTAAAACAGAATAGTTTGTTAGTGTGGGGAAACACAGGATCGTGCTGGCAAGCTAGCTATGCCGGATGGCGAAATAATTAAGCCTAGGATGGTGACAGATGAGGCCCTGCTAATTGCCGAGCGGCTTGAGAGGCTCTATCTATGAGTTGGCGCGAGGGGTTGATGAGGCCACTGACGTGGTGGCAGGAGTGTGAGGCCTCTCGGTGACTTGTAAGACAGGACTAGGGAAAGGGAGTGACAGGTGAGGCCCTCTCTATGCAACAGCGAGGCGGCTTACTAACGAGTGGCGCGATGGGCGGCTGCCTCCGAGCGTGTGAGGCGGGGTGTTGGCCTCGCGGACCACTGACTGATGGCGAAGCCAAGAGGGGGTTAATCTAGTGGGATTCCGAAGCCCCTAATGCCAGCACGCTGACCCTAATGGGATGGAGTGAAATGTAGGAAAATAAACGATTGAGCAGGTGTACGTACCTGGTAGCAAGAAAAAGTCACAGGATACGTGCAGCGTAAATAAGTCTAAGCTTGACCGCCTAAAAGAGGGGTAGACAGAAGTGTTATGACGAGAGTTGACTGTGGTCTGAACGTTAGCATGACCTGAGAGGATTGCGTCGTGAGTTGCAATGGTGACCCGGTATGGTGGATGGTATGTGAAATGAGGCCCCGTGCCGTGGCGGAAGGTGTGAACGCGGACCCCCCATTTTTTATTTTATTTTTACATGGCGGGTTTCACTGAGATATTAATGTAGCAATGAAACCGGGGGTATTTTTGATTTTTTTTTTTTTTTTACATGGCGGGTTTATTTTTTATTTATTTTTTCCATATGGCGTTTTTATTTTTTATTTTTTTACATATGGCGTTTTTTTTTTTTTTTTTTTTTTTCTTTAACATGTTTTTTTTTTTTTCCATATGGCGGTTTTTTATTTATTTATTTTTTTCTATGGCGGGTTTTTTCGGTGGTTGTATGATGCGTTTTGAATGGTGTGGATTTTATTGTGGTGGATTTTATTGGCACATGGATGTTGGCATGGCGGGTGTGTTCCCTGATGCAGGCTTGTGATGATTAACTTGCGCCCCCCCCGAATGCGCTGGCTGATGGAGGGGAGCGGTAGCTGGATCTGTGGTGCTGGTGCAGGGGTGTGCGTGACATGGTTGAAAAGGAAATGGTGAAATGAACGAGCTGGTACAGGGGCAGCCGTGAGGCCCTGTGCTGTACCGTATGACAAGACTCACAGTTTAACGGGCAAAACGGGACCCGCAAGGAACCAGGTGAAGCCGGACGGATGGAACCGGAAAGCTCCAAATCCTGGACCCGAAAGCAACGAACTTCAGAAAAATACAGCAACTCGTAAGTAACTTCTCAGTTAACTCCACAAGCGACTCTCTCTCTCTCAAGTTCAGACCTCGGACGGTGCAGGAGACAGGTAGAGGGGTGCCCTAAATAGGCTGGAGGCGGACCTCAGCCCCTCCCACATATCCAGGCCAAAGCCTTCACACATATATATATATATATATATATATATATATGGGCCTATAACTGCCCATGTATGCCCCCAGGTTTATGATGAGTATATATATGTATATAGATGCGCCCCAAGTATCTATATACATATATATATATATACTTAAGTTTCCCAGGCATCTTCAGGGGGGTGGATATGCCTCCAGGTGCCTGGTGACTTTTCAAAGGCTAAGAATTATCAGCCTATTTACTATGCGGCCCCAACCTTGTGTTTGTGACATGGCTGGGCGTGTGGTGCTGTGAGCCTCAGGGGGCCAGCCAGTTGTCTGCTGCAATCTGAGTGCATGCATTCCGTCACACGCACACGATGATGTCACACCCCTGGAAAGGGAGGGGGGGGGTGAGAGGGACTTAGATATCAGTCCAAGACAAAGGAACAGGCTCTCTCTCTTTTGCAACCAGACTAGATACAGAGAAACATGAGGACTGCTGCCTGAAGGAAGAGAGGCCCATTTTGGCCCTGGAGATGGCTGAGTATACGCTGGCATGGCATTGTACCTCCCTTGCAGTGCCAACCATATTATCCTAACCCTTTGTATCCCAGACCCCATGCTGCCCCTTGTTACCCCTGATATCCCTTATCCATTAACCCCTGCTGCGCCAGTCCCCTGTTAACCGCCTTCTCCTACTCTGCACACCTTCTCCTACTCTGCCCTGCTGTGTCCCTGGACCCTTGCTGTATACAAACTGTATAACCCTCTTGTAACCCCCGTAGGGACAGTATAGAGCTAGGCGGGTAGGTTGTTATACTTGTATGTGTGAATTTTATAGTTAGTTTATGGGTGGAATTGGGAACTTGTAGCGTAGTTTGAGTATTGTATATGTGTAGTGCTGTGTATTGTTAGTGTATTGCGTGCTTAGTGTGTTAAATAAATACCGTTATATTTGTACCCTTTGTGTAGCGTGTACTTGTTAGCGGTAGCGAGTTAGTAAGGCGCATGCAGCTAGCATTAGTGATTAGTGTAAAGCATAGCGAAAGTATTGTGTATTTATTATATAAAGGCATAAATAGGCGGGGTCATCACTAGACGGCTCCTCCTATTTAGGAATATTAATTATCGATATTCGCATAATATTGGTGATTAATATTCCCCCTTTACAGTGTATCTGTAGGGGCTGCTTTAAATTGCGCCTCCACCTCCGCTATTAGAGTTAAGATATCTTGCATTTGTTTATCTCTTTGTTTCTTAATTTTAGACGCAGTCTGAATGAAAAGACCCCTCATAAAGCTTTTATGGGCGCACCATAATGTGGAGATATTGACATCTGAAGTATCATTGAGATCAAAGTACTCGTCTAAGGCTCCTTTCACACTAGCGTTCGCTGGTCCGCTCGTGAGCTCCGTTTGAAGGAGCTCACGAGCGGACCCGAACGCAGCCGTCCAGCCCTGATGCAGTCTGAATGGAGCGGATCCGCTCAGACTGCATCAGTCTGGCGGCGTTCAGCCTCCGCTCCGCTCGCCTCCGCACGGACAGGCGGACAGCTGAACGCTGCTTGCAGCGTTCGGGTGTCCGCCTGGCCGTGCGGAGGCGTGCGGATCCGTGCGGATCCGTCCAGACTTATAATGTAAGTCAATGGGGACGGATCCGTTTGAAGATGCCACAATGTGGCTCAATCTTCAAGCGGATCCGTCCCCCATTGACTTTACATTGAAAGTCTGGACGGATCCGTCCGAGGCTATTTTCACACTTAGCTTTTTTTTGCAATTTTAATGCAGACGGATCCGTTCTGAACGGAGCCTCCGTCTGCATTATTATGGGCGGATCCGTTCAGAACGGATCCGCCCGAACGCTAGTGTGAAAGTAGCCTAAAGCGTTCGAGAAAAGTTAGTATTGGTTTTCATCTCTCAGCAAAGGCGCCAAAGTGGCGGGTTAGGATTAGGATAATTATCTGAGATATGTAAATATGTTGGAGCTTGATCGGACCACGTAATATTGCCTATTGCGGTGTGAGTGGCTTTATGTAGGAGGTCTTTGGAGATAAGGAAGTAATCTATTCTAGATTGGGAGATATGAACCTGAGACACAAAGGTGTAATCCCTTTCCGTCGCATGCTGGTACCTCCATATATCATGTAGGGGAATAGTTTTGAGTAGCTTACCCAACGCAGGCCGATGACCCACCGTTTTCTTAGAACAGTCCAGAGAGGTGTCAATGGGTAAATTAAAATCTCCGCCTAAAATGATGTAACTCCTGGCAGAATTCAACAGTTTCTTGAAGAACCGTGTAAGGAAAGTAATTTGGTGGGAGTTAACAGTATTCAGGTTATCTCCTCATTGGTGTGTTTGGGGGACATCCGATCATTCTTTCTTTTATTACTTCTCCCGTGCCTGCTAGCTTGTGCAGTGGACCATATGATCGGGGCTGGTAATACTGGAAAAGCCTGCAAATTTTGGACATTACACCAATCTTCAATAGAGATCATGGGGTCTCCCAGCGCTGATAAAAGTTCCGTAAGGTCCTCATGTTGCCGAATAGTAATTTTTTTCCCCGCCACCGTAGTGGTGAGTCCAAATGGGAACATCCAGCGGTATAGTATCTTCCTACTCCGCAGCAGATCTGTAAGAGGCTTTAGTTGATTCCTTTTGTGCAGAGTCATAGGGGCTAGGTCCTGGTATAGCACAAGCTGGTGGTCCTCGAAGGACCAAGTGGGGTTTACTCTGGCTTTCCCCAGCATATCTTCCTTAACTCTGAAGTCCAGAAATTTGCAGATAATATCCCTGGGGGGATCCTTAGGGTTAGGTCTTGGTCTCAACGCTCTATGTGCTCTCTCAATATCAATGGAAAGAGGGTAATGATCTCCCAGTAACACAATGGGAATCTGTTTTATTGTTGAGAGCAGAGATTCTGCTCAGACCTTTCTGGAAGACCACGGATTCTTAAATTGTTGCGTCTGTTGCGATTGTCTTGGTCTTCTATGTGGGTGTACAGCTGGTTCAAATGGTCTTGACATATTTGAAAATGAGTGACAACTTCTCTGGAATGATTGCAGAGTTCTACTGTGGTATCCTTTAAGCCATCCACACGATGACCAATATGGCGTAGATCTTGTTTAACCCTTTTCATGACTAAGGGTCATTGATGCCCCAGTGTCCAGGTCAAAATTTACAAATCTGACATGCGTCACTTTATGTGGTAATAGCTTTGGAAAACTTTTATTTATCCAAGCAATTCTGAGATTGTTTTCTCGTGACACATTGTACTTCATGATAGTCATAAATTTGAGTCAATATATTTCACCTTTATTTATGAAAAAATCCTAAATTTCTAAAAAAAAATGAAAAATTCACAACTTTCAAAATTTCAATTTCTCTGCTTCTAAAACAGAAAGTCATACCTAATAAAATATTTATTACTTAACATTTCCCATATGTCTACTTTATGTTGGCATCATTTTGGAAATGTCATTTTATTTTTTTAGGACGTTAGAAGGCTTAGAAGAGCTTGGATTAAAGAGCTGCCAGAACGTTTATATACGTGGTAGCTGCACAGGGTATGTGCAGCTATCACGTATATATATACGGATTGCGGTCGGGAAGGGGTTAATTTCCTGCAAGTTCTGCGCTAAAGGTGACAGAGCGTTGGTAAGGGTTTGCTGAAAAAAGTCCCTTGATAAAGGAAGATCCGTCTGTGTTGCAGCTTGTGGTCCGTCCTGCAATGTATCACTTAGAGATAAAGGCACATTCACATGGGTGGAGAGGTCTGCACCTGCAGATGTTTTTGTGACAAATTTCTTCATATTGCCTCTGGCATGAAGAGTTTTCTGAGGCATATTAGGATCTCTGGCTGCAGGTTGACCGTATTTAACCATTGCAAGACAGTTGGTTTGTTGTCCTTTAAATGCTGGATATCTCACAAATCAGGAGTGCTATGCCTTTGTATGCTGCATATCCTCATATATGCTAGTAAGGTGCCCAGAGAGGATAGATCATAATTAAAGATCTGGAAACATTGAGCCTGTGGCTCTAATAGGTGGAGTGAAAGGACCCCCTTTTAGAGGTAAAAGGAGGAACGTTTAAAACATTAGAACTTAGTCCTCTACATAGATCAGACCAAGGGCATCTGAAAAGCTCCACTGTATAGTGCAATAATGGCACTTCTTCTCTCTAAGTGGAGAGTTGAGCTGAAGGAAGCAAAACACCTTATAATGGCGCCAGTTATTCTAGTAAGCTGTGTAAATGCACAGCACCTCAGTTCAAGGAGCTTGAGGGGCACAGAGCGGCAGGACACCTTGCACAGCAGAAAACTCCACTACCGATCGGACCAGAGTGTCCAGGAATCCGACCGATGATCAAAGGTCTCCGGTTGTAGCTCCTGTAATCTGCCTTATGTGAGGCTCCTTTCCAAGATGGAGCCCCTACTGCAAATAATTCGGGAGCGCGAACCTATCGCCACGCGCAGCGGGACTTGCTCACCAGGCTCCTCACCCGCAGCGATTCATCTCCGAGCAGGCTCCGGTCACTGTGCCTCTCTACATACAGCCGCTGGAAGGATCAGAAGATCGGTGTCCCGATGTATGAAGCGGAACTGGAGGCTGTCTGTTCGTCTAGGCCCTGCTCAGATCTCCGGTTTTCCGGCACCCAGGAAGCTCCAAAGGGGTCCAAACTGATGCTGGTAGGTCACAGCCTCCCAATATAAAAGACCTGGGGCTCTATGAGGAGGATTTTCGGCAGGATGGCGATGGATTTTAAGCAAGCGGCCAGAGCTCTCTCACCACACGTCTTTTCCTGTCCGCAGCAAGCCATGCCCCACCCATTCAGTGTGCAATTTAAGCTAGAAATACAGCAATAATTTTGGGGCAAAATACTAAATATTACAGACCTTGCTGGATCTGTCAGTGTGAAATTCAAGCGTTATTTACTGCTGTCATATTCTGTTATTAAAGAAACACCCATTTAGAACAAAATTCTAATTTTGCGGCATATCCTGCATCTGCCATTGTTAAATACAAGCTTGAAATACTTCAATAATTTTCTGGGTTTTAAAAAAGACTCATTTTTGGCAATAGCCTGCATCTGGGGCATATGCCGCATTAGTCAGTGTGCAATTTAAGCTAGAAATACAGCAATAATTTTCTGGGTTTAAAAAAAAAAACACACTGTTTTGGTACAGACCTTGCTGCATCTGTCAGTGTGAAATTCAAGCGTTATATACTGCTGTCATATTCTGTTATTAAAGAAAAAACACCCATTTAGGGAAAATCTAAATTTTGCTGCATTTGCTGCATCTGTCATTGTTAAATACAAGCTTGAAATACAGCAATAATATTCTGGGTTTTAAAAAACACCCTTTTTGGGCAAAATACAAAATTTTATACGGATGGAGTAAAGTTAACACTCCTGTTTTCTGAGATTTCTGAGTTGTGTTATCTAATATAAGCAAACACCTTGAATTGCTTTTCAATAACTTTTGTCTCAAAATAACGCGATTAGTTAAGAAATTTGAGTTAAGCGCTAGAGTGCTAACTCTGCTATATCTGTATACTGCTGTCATATTCTGTTATTTAAAAAAAACACCCTTTAGGGCAAAATCCTAATTTTGCGGCATTTTCTGCATCTGTTATTGTTAAATACAAGATTGAAATACTTCAATAATTTTGTGGGTTTTGAAAAACATCAATTTTTGGCAATACCCTCCATCTAGGGCCTATGCCGCATTAGTCAGTGTGCAATTTAAACTTGAAATACAGCAATAATTTTCTATGTTTTAAAAAAAACCTTTTTGGGCAAAATACTAAATTTTACAGCCCTTTCTGCATCGGTCAGTGTGAAATTCAAGCTTTATATACTGCTGTCATATTCTGTTATAAAAAAAAAGTTTAGGGCAAAATCCTATTTTTTGCGGCGTTTGCTGCATCTGTCATTATTAAATACAAGCTTGAAATACTTAAATAATTTTCTGGGTTTTAAAAAGCACTCATTTTTGGCAATACCCTCCATCTGGTGCATATGCCACATTAGTCAATGTGCAATTTAAGCTAGAAATACAGCAATAATTTTCTGTGTTTTAAAAAAAAACACCCTTTTTGGGCAAAATACAAAAATTTGCAGCCCTTACTACATCTGTCAGTGTGAAATTCAAGCATTATATACTGCTGTCATAATTTGCTATTTAAAAAACACCCATTTAGGGCAAAATCCAAATTTTGCTGCGTTTGCTACAACTGTCATAGTTAAATACAGGCTTGAAGTAAAGCAATAATTGTCTGGTTTTAAAAAAACTCATTTTTGGCAATACCCTCCATCTGGGGCATTATGCCACATTAATCAGTGTTAAATTTAGGCTTGAAATACAGCAATAATTTTCTGGGTTTTAAAAAAACACCCTTTTTGGGCAAAATACAAAAATTTGCAGCCCTTACTACATCTGTCAGTGTGAAATACAAGCATTATATACTGCTGTCATAATCTGCTATTTAAAAAACACCCATTTAGGGCAAAATCCAAATTTTTCTGCGTTTGCTACATCTGTCATAGTTAAATACAGGCTTGAAGTAAAGCAATAATTGTCTGGTTTTAAAAAAACTCATTTTTGGCAATACCCATAGTACCCAATACCCATAGTCAGTGTACAATTTAAAGGGCTTCTGTCACCCCACTAAACGCATATATTTTTTTTGTCTACTTTCCTATCCTGCCATATTGCCATACATTATGCTATTAATAATTTTCGTTCAGTAGATTTGTTCACCGAAAGAGGAGACGTCATCGGCGCAGGCGCACTGAGGGAGTGCTGAGGAGACGAGCCTCCTTCTCTCAGAGCGCCTGCACCGAATCAACACAGGCGCGCGATTTTTGAAATGCTGACAGGGGCGGCCAGAAGAGGAGATCGCGGCTGGCCCTGTCAATCAACAGAAGGAGGGGGCGGTTTTCTGCGGCTGCTACCAGCAAGTAGACGCCCTACTTGCTGGTAGAAAGGTAATTAGCATATCATAAAAGTACGTTTTTGGCAAAATCTACTGAACGAAAATTATTAATGACATAATGTATGGCAATATATCAGGATAGGGATTATAAGTAGACCAAAAAAAAAAAAGGTTTAGTGGGGTGACAGAAACCCTTTAAGCTAAAAATACAGCAATAATTTTCTAGGTTTTAAAAAACACCCTTTTTGGGGCAAGATACTAAATATTACAGCCCTTGCTGGATCTGTCAGTGTGAAATTCAAGCGTTATATACTGCTGGCATATTCTGTTATTAAAAAGACACCCATTTAGGGCAAAATCTTAATTTTGCGGCGTTTACTGTATCTGTCATTGTTAAATACAAGCTTGAAATGCTTCAATAATTTTCTGGGTTTTAAAAAACACTCATTTTTGGCAATACCCTCCATCTGGGGCATACGCCACATTAGTCAGTGTTCAATTTTGGCTTGAAATACAGCAATCATTTTCTGGGTTTAAAAAAAACACTTTTTTGGGCAAAATATTAAAATTTACAGCCCTTGCTGCATCTGTCAGTGTGAAATTCAAGCGTTATATACTGCTGTCATATTCTGCTATTTAAAAAACACCCATTTAGGGCAAAATCCTAATTTTGCGGCATTTGCTGCATCTGTTATTGTTAAATACAAGATTGAAATACAGCAATATTTTTTTAGGTTTTAAAAAAACACCCTTTTTGGGCAAAATACAAAATTTTACAGCCATTGCTGCATCTGTCTTTGCGAAATTCGAGTGTTATACGAATGGAGTAAAGTTAACACTCCTGGGGGGGCGTGGACAGAAGCTGGCATGAGCGGACGCAGTTAGCAGAAGCTCCGGACCTCATACCCTAACTTTCGGTTTATCTTCGGTTTATCCTGAACTTACACGAACACCAACATTTCCACACCCTTGGGTAAGGGACCGGGCAGATCCCGTGCTCAGAAAATGTCCCGAAACAGGGCTCTCACCGCTGCAGAAAAACTTAACGAGTTCGCCTGCCTGGATAGCCAAGATGGCGGTGGAGCGGGAACGCAGTCACGCGCATCATCGGCCTCTGGTGAGTCGTTATTGGAAGCGGAGGAAGAAACTCAAGGGGGTGAACCAGCACTCAAACAGGTGAAGGAGCAGTTGTTACTGGCCATCACTACCTGCCAGTCCTCTCTGTCCGGAAAGATGGAGGAGGTGAAGGTGGATATAGGCCTTTTAAGGGCTGACATGCAGAACATGTGTGAGCGCATTAAAGAGTCTTAACAGAGACTTTCCTATATGGAGGATAGAGTGAACCTGATACCTGCGCAAATCCCCGAATTGGAAAAGAAAGTGGAATTTTGGCAACAGAAATGCGATGACTACGAGAATCGCACGCGACGCAAAAATCTGCGCATAGTTGGACTGCCAGAGCGAGCGGAGGGTACAGACCCCTTTACATTAGTTACCACATGGATAAAGTCTACCTTTCCTGATGCAAGCTTTTCCAGTGCATTCATTGTGGAGAGAGCTCATAGAGTGCCAAAGCACCGCCGCCAGGTGCTCCCCCACGCCCGCTGTTAGCGCGACTGCTGAATTCCAATGATAGAGATCACATCCTTCAACTGGCAAGGCGCAAACAGAATTTATGCTTTGAGAATGCCACAGTTATGCTCTTTCCGGATTTCTCTGCAGAATTACAAAAACGCAGGGCTACGTTTGTGGCAGTGAAAAGGTGCCTTCGAGATCTGAATATACCATATTCTATGGCGTATCCAGCCTGACTGAGAATCACAGATGGAGAGAGGAGCAGATGTTTCAAC
The DNA here is from genome assembly GCF_014858855.1 of Bufo gargarizans. Lineage (NCBI taxonomy): Eukaryota > Metazoa > Chordata > Amphibia > Anura > Bufonidae > Bufo > Bufo gargarizans. Next base: position 217,774,693 of record NC_058085.1, on the reverse strand, counting down.
TCGCCGGCAGAAGCTGTCACCTGGTTGGAGAGTAGACCCCGTCCCGCCAGAGATCAACGATGACTCTATTCCTAGGGATACTTGTGGTATGATACCATGCTATGTGTGGTGAACGCTTTTACGTTATGTGACCTTACCAGTGGGACTGCAATTTGTTTTCAACTATGCCTTGGTGTTGCAAGTACTAACCTGGTAGGAGAAATTCCGCTTTCATCATTTATGTTTTGCCTTATACCACACGTTTCTATGCGGCTGTGAGGTCCTATGTTCTCAATCCTATTTGGCGTTATGGGGGCAGGTGGTGGGGCGTCTCTCCTCTAGAGATATTCACATGAACTATACCATCCTGTGTCTTACACTGAGAATGATAGCTAACGTATATTTGCAGATGTATGTATTGACAACAGTAAGAGGAGAGATGTCTCATCATGGCCTCAGCATATGTAACGGTGACACCATCGTATATGAGGCAATCTTCAAGTTGTGCGTATACACATTGTTCATTTAATTGTGTGAAAGTTAGGGTATACATATTTCTATGCTACAGCTGACAACATCAGTGCGATTGGTAAATTCTACCATTAGTACACCCCGTCTACTTGTTGCCAGGGGGGCCTTAACATTGTTTGGTTGTAGGATTGAAGATAGTCTGCTTGGAATAAGTTACATTCCAAGTCTGGCTATACTATACTGTTCTATGTTATATTTCTATGTGTTCATTGCTTTGTACTATGTCAGTGTTACACTATTGAGCTCGCCAAGACATGAGATTACTAGGGTATTGATTACGGGGGATGGGAGATGTAGGGATTTGTTGTGGATCCGAATTACTGAGTTTCATATACCAAAATGGCGGCTATGCGAGTAATGTCGTGGAATATCCGGGGTCTATGGAGTGTTAGGAAAAGAGTCATGTTATTTTCTGAGATAAGGAAGTTTAACCCACACATCCTGTGTTTGCAGAAAACACATTTAACCCCAGACACAGTGAAGCGGCTTAAGAAACCGTGGCAACAGTGGGCGCAGCACTCCTGCTATACAAATATGTCCCAAGGAGTATCTTTATTGATACATAAATTATTACGGTGGGAGCTTGAGAAAATGCAGATCGATCCTGCTGGTCGATACATATTTTTAGCAGCATACATCCAGGGCATTCTGTATGTCTTGCTGGGTGTGTATATACCCCCCCCCCCCCCGCCTTCTCTGCAAATTGTTCACCAAGCTATTAGTTTTGCTGTCTCATACCCCTCAGCTAGGGTGCTGTGCATGGGTGATTATAACATGACAATGTCTTATGCCATGGATAGGTTTTACCCAAGAGGGATCCTAGAGGGTGTTGATGTATCCGAATCCCCCCTGGCTAAATTAATGGCGGAGATCGGGTGGATAGACATGTGGCGACTTAAACATCCTGACGAAAAAATGTACTCTTGTCAAACTGCCAGTCACAGTAGTCTGTCTAGAATAGACTATGTTATGGGGAACGCTGATATATGCTCTACTGACTATAGGATTGAATATGGAGTAAGAGGAACATCGGCTCATTCACCGATACTTCTAACATTCACACCTGGGCTTGGGTAGGCTAGTCACTCGATGAGGATACATCCCTTCTGGCTTACTCTTTTTTCCTCCAATGATCGCATTCCAGACCAATTGTCAGTATTTTTAGAGATTCATGATGAAAATGTAGATCCTTTGCTGAGATGGGACACACTGAAGGCTTACTTGAGGGGCTGCCTAAAATCCTCCATCTCATATGTGAAAAAGGCCTCGGCTAGATTGGAAGAGGAGGTGGCTTCTGAATGCTCTTTATTGGAGAGGCTATACATCGGCAATACTACTGAACAGAACAAGCAAAACTGGCTTATGAAGGGTAGCCAATGTCTAAAGGGATGTAAATGGTGATCTACTAACTGAACCAGACGCCATTGTCAGTAGATTTAGGGATTATTACCAGAGGCTATATACCGGGAGGGCAGAATACACAACAGATGAGGTGAGGAGTTATTTGTCAGACATAGAGATTCCTAAACTCTCGCAGGAGTCAAGGAGTATATTGGAGACCCAGATTACAGCTCAGGAGATCTCAGATGCCATTTCCGCGCTTGCGAAAGCCAGATGGGCTACCAGTGGAAATATATTCCAAATACGCCGCTTCTATGACTTTGCCTCTGTTGCACATGTACACTGAGTCGTTTTTGCAGGGAAGTTTGCCACCATCCCTATATGATGCAACTATTGCGATTATATTGAAGCCAGGAAAGAATCCTACGGAATGCAGCTCTTACAGGCCGATATCCTTACTGAATCTGGATTACAAAATTTTGACAAAAATTCTAGCATCTAGATTGGGCAAAGTAGTTAGTATGCTTTCTGCGGCTCCCAAAGTCAAATATGGAGCCAGCACCTCAGCCCACTGATCTACAGGCAGTTTCTCTCTGTCTGCAATACGTTCAAAGACAGTTAAATAAGCCTCCACGTCGTCCTCATTTGTCATTCTCTGTAAAGCAGACTGCACAGTTTTCCGCACACCACCTGAAGCTTGCCCAGCCATATGCACCACTTGTGGTGCTGTCACAGCGTCCTTGAGGGCCGCAATTTGCTCAGTCAATAGACTGCTGCGCATTAGCCTGCCGTTGAGCCTGTAAAGCCTCTGCATGGGCTCTTTGCTGCTGCTCCAGTGCCTGCCGCTGCTGCAGATTGCTCTGCACCATCTGCTTGAGGAGCTCCTCCATTTCAACAGATTCTTGTTGCAATCCTGCTGCTGCCTTAACCCACGACATTCACCACTGACAGGTTTTCATGTCGTTGCTCCTAGCAACCAATTGCCTGCATCCTCCACCATATGTGAGTCGGGACCACTCAAACAGTCTCTTTTCAGGGTTTATTAGGCACACAGCACAGTACAGGCTTGCTTTCTTCAAATAACAGTCCAAATGAAATAACAAAACACAGTGATACAGGCTTCTCACCAGCTGCAGTTTTCTCCCAGCAAATCCTCACTGCCAAGAGGTTTGGTTCAGTAATCTTCCTCTCAAACCACCATCCACACACACTGCTCTCTGGCAGAGTGTCCTTTTTAAAATCACCATCACACCTGTGTGTGTGGCGGTAACACCCGAGATGGAGTATGGGAGTGACCTTCCCACCCAAGCTCTTCAGTCACTCCAAAATCCCGGACCCAAATTCCAGCTACCACCAACTCAGTGATCTACCATCACTGGTCACTACTTACCTCCGGGATTTACATCACTGAGCGTAGCAGCCTCAGTGACACATACCTACCATCTATGATGTCACCCACTGCATGCTTACACCACATACAACCTCAAGAATTGTTCCGCAGAAGAAAAAGACAATGAAATTTGACATTTTTTACAGAAGGCCCTCCAGAATTTGGACACAAACTGCACACCCCTGTCAGAAACTATATTTTCTGGGGTACCATGCAATCAAACAATTTCTTTAAAAAAAATAGACGCCAGGGTTTTGGCATTCGGAAGTTTAGCCAGGGGAATGAAATGGACCATCTTGCTAAACCTATCGACCACTACCCAAACTACAGTCTTACTCTCCACCGGCGGTAGGTCAGTTATAAAATCCATCAAAATATGGGACCAGGGTCTACTGGGAATGAGTAAGGGTCGTAGGTTACCAGCAGGGCAAATCCTAGGTGTCTTGGACCTGGCACAAACCTCACAAGCTGACACGTAGGACTTGACATCCCTAGTTAGAGTGGGCCACCAATAAGATCTAGAAACCAGATCCTTGGTGTCCTCAACACCCGATGTCCACAAAAGGTAGAATCGTGACACTCACCCAACAGCTGGAGACGAAATTGTACGGGAACAAACAACTTATCTGTTGGGGTGGATACCGGTGCCAGATGTTGTTCAGACCTAATTCGAGCCGAGATATCCTGGGTTAGAGCTGCTATGAAGATTTTTGCTGGTAACATGGATTCAGGTGGTACCTCAGTAGGTTGAAAAGCATGGAAGCTCTTAGATAATGCGTCCACCTTCACACTTTTACTTCCCGGCCTGAACGTAATGGAAAAATCAAAACGAGTAAAAAATAGAGTCCATCTGGCTTGACGGGGATTCAACCTCTTAGCAGACTCGAGAAACATAAGGTTTTTATGGTCAGTGCCAACAGTTACACAATGCCTTGCCCCCTCCAGAAAATGCCTCCACTCCTCAAATGCCCATTTAATGGCCAGCAGCTCCCTATTCCCTATGTTGTAGTTTCTCTCCGTGGGAGAGAATTTCCTCGAGAAGAAGGCACATGGTCTCAGGTTAGTGAGGCTAGCAGGACCTTTTGATCATTTCATCTGTCAGTGTGAAATTCAAGCATTATATATTGCTGTCATATTCTGTTATAAAAAATAAAAAAAAACATTTAGGGCAAAATCCTAAATCTGTCATTGTTAAATACAAGCTTGCAATACAGCAATAATTTTCTGGGTTTTAAAAAACACCCTTTTTGGGCAAAATACAAAGTTTTACAGCCATTGCTGCATTTGTCTGTGCAAAATTCGAGTGTTATACGTATGGAGTAAAGTTAACACTCCTGTTTTCTGAGATTTCTGAGTTGTGTTATCTCATCTAAGCAAACACCTTCAATTGCTTTTCAAAAACTTTTGTCTCAAAATAACACGATTAGTTAAAAAATTTGAGTTAAGAGCTGGAGTGCTAACTCTGCTATATCTGTATACTGCTGTCATATTCTGTTATTTAACCACTTCAACCCCGCTAGCTGAAACCCCCTTCATGACCAGAGCACTTTTTACACTTCGGCACTACACTACTTTCACCGTTTATCGCTCGGTCATGCAACTTACCACCCAAATGAATTTTACCTCCTTTTCTTCTCACTAATAGAGCTTTCATTTGGTGGTATTTTATTGCTGCTGACATTTTTACTTTTTTTGCTATTAATCAAAATTTAACGATTTTTTTTAACGAAATTTTGCAAAAAAAACAACATCCATATATAAATTTTTCGCCAAATTTATTGTTCTACATGTCTTTGATAAAAAAAAAATGTTTGGGCAAAAAAAAATGTTTTGGGTAAAAGTTATAGCGTTTACACATTATGGTACAAAAATGTGAATTTCCGCTTTTTGAAACAGCTCTGACTTTCTGAGCACCTGTCATGATTCCTGAGTTTCTACAATGCCCAAACAGTAGAAAAACCCCACAAATGAGCCCATTTCGGAAAGTAGACACCCTAAGGTATTCACTGATGGGCATAGTGAGTTCATAGAACTTTTTATTTTTTGTCACAAGTTAGCGGAAAATGATGATTATATATATATTTTTTTTTTTTACAAAGTCTCATATTCCACTAACTTGCGACAAAAAATAACATTCTAGGAACTCACTGTGCCCCTCACAGGCCCCTTGGGGTGTCTTCTTTCCAAAATGGGGTCACTTGTGGCGTAGTTATACTCACCGAACTCACCGTGCCCCTCACGTGCCCCTTGGGGTGTCTTCTTTCCAAAATGGGGTCACTTGTGGCGTAGTTATACTGCCCTGGCAATTTAGGGGCCCATATGTGTGAGAAGTACTGCAATCAAAATCTGTAAAAAATAACCGGTGAAATCCGAAAGGTACACTTTGGAATGTGGGTCCCTTTGCCCACCTAGGCTGCAAAAAAGTGTGACACATCTGGTATCGCCGTACTCAGGAGAAGTTGGGGAATGTGTTTTGGGGTGTCATTTTACATATACCCATGCTGGGTGAGAGAAATATCTTGGCAAAAGACAACTTTTCCCATTTTTTTTATACAAAGTTGGCATTTGACCAAGATATTTTTCTCACCCAGCATGGGTATATGTAAAATGACACCACAAAACACATTCCCCAACTACTCCTGAGTACGGCGATACCAGATGTGTGACACTTTTTTGCAGCCAAGGTGGGCAAAGGGGCACATATTCCAAAGAGCACCTTTCGGATTTTGCAGGCCATTTTTTACACATTTTGATTGCAAAGTTCTTCTCACACATTTGGGCCCCTAAATTGCCAGGGCAGTATAACTACCCCACAAGTGACCCCATTTTGGAAAGAAGACACCCCAAGGTATTCCGTGAGGGGCATGGCGAGTTCCTAGAATTTTTTATTTTTTGTCACAAGTTAGCGGAAAATGATGATTTTTTTTTTTCCTTACGATGTCTCATATTCCACTAACTTGCGACAAAAAATAAAAAATTCTAGGAACTCGGCATGCCCCTCACGGAATACCTTGGGGTGTCTTCTTTCCAAAATGGGGTCACTTGTGGGGTAGTTATACTGCCCTGGCAATTTAGGGGCCCATATGTGTGAAAAGTAGTTTGCAATCGAAATCTGTAAAAAATGACCAGTGAAATCCGAAAGGTGCACTTTGGAATGTGGGTCCCTTTGCTCACCTAGGCTGCAATAAAGTGTCACACATCTGGTATCGTCGTACTCAGGAGAAGTTGGGCAATGTGTTTTGGGGTGTCATTTTACATATAACCATGCTGGGTGAGAGAAATATCTTGGCAAAAACAACTTTTCCATTTTTTTTATACACAGTTGGCATTTGACCAAGATATTTTTCTCACCCAGCATGGGTATATGTAAAATGACACCCCAAAACACATTCCCCAACTACTCCTGAGTACGGCGATACCAGATGTGTGACACTTTTTTGCAGCCAAGGTGGGCAAAGGGGCACATATTCCAAAGAGCACCTTTCGGATTTTGCAGGCCATTTTTTACACATTTTGATTGCAAAGTTCTTCTCACACATTTGGGCCCCTAAATTGCCAGGGCAGTATAACTACCCCACAAGTGACCCCATTTTGGAAAGAAGACACCCCAAGGTATTCCGTGAGGGGCATGGCGAGTTCCTAGAATTTTTTATTTTTTGTCACAAGTTAGCGGAATATGATGATTTATTTATTTATTTTCCTTACGATGTCTCATATTCCACTAACTTGCGACAAAAAATAAAAAATTCTAGGAACTCGGCATGCCCCTCATGGAATACCTTGGGATGTCTTCTTTCCAAAATGGGGTCACTTGTGGGGTAGTTATACTGCCCTGGCAATTTAGGGGCCCATATGTGTGAAAAGTAGTTTGCAATCGAAATCTGTAAAAAATGACCGGTGAAATCCGAAAGGTGCACTTTGGAATGTGGGTCCCTTTGCCCACCTAGGCTTCAATAAAGTGTCACACATCTGGTATCGTCGTACTCAGGAGAAGTTGGGCAATGTGTTTTGGGGTGTCATTTTACATATAACCATGCTGGGTGAGAGAAATATCTTGGCAAAAACAACTTTTCCATTTTTTTTATACACAGTTGGCATTTGACCAAGATATTTTTCTCACCCAGCATAGGGCAGGGTGGTCAGGACAGTCAGGACAGAAATAGCGGGTGTCACGCCTTATTCCACTCCTGCAACAGACACGACATCTTTTTCGGGGTGACGGGTGGGTTGAGGTACCGGCAACGACATTGGGGAAATGTTGCTTGTGTAGACGGCTAACTACACTGGTGGATGGGGCCACGGAACCTCCTGGATACAGGAGGTTCTCGATGATCTCTTCCTGAAATTTGAGGAAGGATCCAGTTCTCCCAGCCTTACTGTAGAGAACAAAACTATTATACAGAGCCAATTGAATTAAATATACAGACACCTTCTTATACCAGCGTCTGATTCTGCGGGAAACTAAATACGGAGACAACATCTGGTCATTGAATTCCACCCCTCCCATGTGGAGGTTATAGTCGTGGACTGAGAGGGGCTTTTCAATGACACGGGTTGCTCGCTCAATTTGTATTGTCGTGTCTGCGTGAATGGAGGAGAGCATGTAAACGTCACGCTTGTCTCTCCATTTCACCGTGAGCAGTTCTTGGTTACACAGCGCGGCCCTCTGCCCCCTTGCAAGACGGGTGCTAACGAGCCGTTGGGGGAAGCCCGCGCGACTAGTTTGCACGGTACCACAAGCGCCAATCCGTTCTAGAAACAAATGCCTAAAGAGGGCCACACTTGTGTAAAAATTGTCCACATAAAGATGGTACCCCTTGCCGAATAAGGGTGACACCAAGTCCCAGACTATCTTCCCACTGCTCCCCAGGTAGTCAGGGCAACCGACCGGCTCCAGGGTCTGATCTTTTCCCTCATAGACACAAAATTTGTGTGTATAGCCTGTGGCCCTTTCACAGAGCTTATACAATTTGACCCCATACCGGACGCGCTTGCTTGGGATGTATTGTTTGAAGCCAAGGCGCCCGGTAAAATGTATAAGGGACTCGTCTAAGCAGATGTTTTGCTCTGGGGTATACATATCTGCAAATTTCAGGTTGAAATGGTCTATGAGGGGCCGAATTTTGTGGAGCCGGTCAAAAGCAGGGTGGCCTCTGGGACGGGAGGTGCTGTTATCACTAAAGTGCAGGAAACGCAGGGTGGTCTCAAATCGTGTCCTGGACATAGCAGCAGAGAACATGGGCATGTGATGAATTGGGTTCGTGGACCAATATGACCGCAATTCATGCTTTTTAGTTAGACCCATGTTGAGGAGGAGGCCCAAAAAAGTTTTAATTTCGGAAACTTGGACTGGTTTCCACCGGAAAGGCTGGGCATAAAAGCTTCCCGGGTTAACAGTTATAAATTGTGTGGCATACCGGTTTGTCTCTGCCACAACTAAGTCTAAGAGCTCCGCAGTCAAGAACAGCTCAAAAAATACTAGGGCCGAACCGATCTGAGCTGTCTCAACCCGAACTCCAGACTGGGCGGTGAAAGGGGGAACTACAGGTGCGGCTGAAGTTGGGGACTGCCAATCAGGGTTTGCCAGCACCTCAGGGATTCTAGGGGCTCTACGGGCACTTCTTTGCGGTGGCTGCGACGGGGTCACTACTGCACGTGCCACCGTACCAGCTTCAACTGCCCTTCAGGTGCTCGCTACTTCACCATGTTCTACGGCAGTGCTGGTACTAGGTCCAGGAAGGGCTGGGCTGCTGGTGTATGCCTCACCACGTAATCCGACAGCACCAGCCCCACTCTGCTGCTCTGCGGATCCTGCGCAACCTGCGGTCTAGCGACACGGGGCCGGGTACGCCTGGTGCTATCAGGGACCTCAGCCTCCTCGTCCGAACTTTGGGTCAGAGAGCCACTGCTTTCTACAGGTTCGTATTCTGACCCGCTAGATTCATCAGATGAGGGTTCCCATTCCTCATCCGACTGGGTCAGAAGCCTGTCGGCCTCTTCAGAAGAATACCCCCTGTTTGACATGTGGGCAACTAAATTTAGGGGTATTCCCTGAGACTACCCAAGAAAAAAAAAGCAAGCCTGTCTTACAAATGGGAGGCTAGCGAAGTACCGGAGGCCGCTGCGGTTGATAAAAAATATCAAAACTGATTTTTTTATCGCCGCAGTGCGTGTAAAGTGAATGTGCAGCGATCACTGCGGTGGGGCGGGTGTGGGCGAACGCACGTGTGGGCGACCGATCAGGCCTGATCGGGCAAACACTGCGTTTTGGGTGGAGGGAGAACTAAAGTGACACTAATACAATTATAGATCTGACCGTGATCAGTTTTGATCACTTCCAGATACTATAAAAGTACAAATGCTGATTAGCGATACGCTAATCAGCGAATAACGGACTGCGGTGCGGTGGGCTGGGCGCTGATCCCTAAACTACCTAACCAAGGGGCCTAAACTATACCTAAAACCTAACGGTCAATACCAGTGGAAAAAAAAAGTGACAGTTTGCACTGATCACTTTTTTCCTTTCACTAGTGATTGACAGGGGCAAGAAGGGGTGATCAAAGGGTTAATTGGGTGCTGGGAGGTGATCTGGGGGCTAAGTGTGGTGTTGGTGAGTACTCACAGTGATGTGTGCTCCTCTGCTCCTCTGCTGGAACCAACCGACCAAAAGAAGGAGCAGAGGAGCACAGCAGCCATATAACCCCATCATATTTACTAATATGATGGGTTATCTGGCTGCTGATTGTTTTTTTTTTTTAAATCAGCAACCTGCCAGCCACGATCATTGGCCGGCAGGTTGCTGATGAAATACTTGGCGACGAAATGCCGGCCCGCGATGCGCATGCGCGGGCCGGCTGTGACGAAATCTCGCGTCTCGCGAGATGACGCGCCGCTGCGTCCAGGAGGAGTAAATCAACCACCTCCCGGACGCATCGGCGCGTTAGGCGGTCGGGAGGTGGTTAAAAAAAACACCCTTTAGGGCAAAATCCAAATTTTGCGGCATTTGCTGCATCTGTCATTGTGGAATACAAGCTTTAAATACTTCAATAATTTTGTGGGTTTTGAAAAACATCAATTTTTGGCAATACACTCCATTTAGGGCCTATGCCGCATTAGTCAGTGTGCAATTTAAACTTGAAATACAGGAATAATTTTCTGTGTTTCCCCCAAAAACTTTTTGGGGCAAAATACTAAATTTTACAGCCCTTGCTGCATCTGTCAGTGTGAAATTCAAGCGTTATATGCTGCTGTCATATTCTGTTATAAAAACAAAAAAACATTTAGGGCAAAATCATATTTTTGCGGCACTTGCTGCATCTGTAATTATTAAATACAAGCTTGAAAGACTTCAATAATTTTTGGGGTTTTAAAAAACACTCATTTTTGGCAATACCCTGCATCTGGTGCATATGTCACAGTGTACAATTTAAGCTAGAAATACAGCAATAATTTTCTAGGTTTTAAAACACACCCTTTTTGGGCAAAATACAAAAATTTACAACCCTTGCTGCATCTGTCAGTGTGAAATTCAAGCGTTATATACTGCTGTCATATTCTGCTATTTAAAAAAAACACCCATTTAGGGAAAAATCTAAATTTTGCTGCGTTTGCTACATCTGCTAAAAATACAGCAATAATTTTCATTAAAAAACCCCAAAAAAAAACTGTTTTGGGGCAAAATACTAAATATTACAGCCCTTGCTGGATCTGTCAGTGTGAAATTCAAGCGTTATATACTGCTGTCATATTCTGTTATAAAAAAAATACCCATTTAGGGCAAAATGCTTATTTTGCTGCATTTGCTGCATTTATCATTGTTAAATACAAGCTAGAAATACAGCAATAATTTTCTAGGTTTTAAAAAAGACCCTTTTTGGGCAAAATACTTAAATTAACAGCCCTTGCTGCATCTGTCAGTGTGAAATTCAAGCGTTATATACTGCTGTCATATTCTGTTATAAAAAAATACCCATTTAGGGCAAAATGCTTATTTTGCTGCATTTGCTGCATTTATCATTGTTAAATACAAGCTAGAAATACAGCAATAATTTTCTAGGTTTTAAAAAAGACCCTTTTTGGGCAAAATACTTAAATTAACAGCCCTTGCTGCATCTGTCAGTGTGAAATTCAAGCGTTATATACTGCTGTCATATTCTGCTAATTAAAAAACACCCATTTAGGGCAAAATCAAAATTTTGCTGCGTTTGCTGCATCTGTCATAGTTCAATACAGGCTTGAAGTACAGCAATAATTTGGTTTTAAAAAAACACTCATTTTTGGCAATACCCTGCATCTGGGGCATATGTCGCATTAGTCAGTGTGCATTTTAAGCTAGAAATATAGCAATAATTTTCAGGGTTTTAAAAAACACACTTTTGGGGTAAAATGCTAAATTTGACCGCCCTTGCTGCATCTGTCAGTGTGAAATTCAAGCGTTATATACTGCTGTCATATTTTGTTATTAAAAAGACACCCATAAAAGGTAAAATCGCAAATTTGCGGCGTTTATGGTATCAGTCATTGTTAAATACAAGCTTGAAATACTTCAATAATTTTCTGGGTTTTAAAAAACACTCATTTTTGGCAATACCCTCCATCTGGAGCATATGCCACATTTGTCAGTGTTCAATTTAGGCTTGAAATACAGCAATCATTTTCTGGGTTTTACAAAACACTGTTTTGGTGCAAAATACTAAATATTACAGCCCTTCCTGGATCTGTCAGTGTGAAATTCAAGCATTATATACTGCTGTCATATTCTGTTATTAAAGAAACACCCATTTAGGGCAAAATCGTAAATTTGCGGAGTTTACTGTATCTGTCATTGTTAAATACAAGCTTGAAATACTTCAATAATTTTCAGGGTTTTAAAAAACACTCATTTTTGGCAAAGCCCTTCATATGGGGCATATGGCACATTAGTCAGTGCTCAATTTAGGCTAGAAATACAGCAATAATTTTATGGGTTTTAAAATACAGATCTTGCTACATCTGTCGGTATGAAATTCAAGCGTTCTATACTGCTGTAATTTTCTGTTATTAAAAAAACACCCATTCAGGTGCAAAATCCTAATTATGTGGCATTTGCTGCATCTATCATTGTTAAATAAAAGCTAGAATGCAGGAATAATTTTCTGGATTTAAAAAAACACCCTTTTGGGCAAAATACAAAATTTTACAGCCCTTGCTGCATCTGTCAGTGTGAAATTCAAGCATTATAAACTGCTGTCATATTGTGTTATTTAAAAAAAAAAGCACCCATTTAGGGCAAAGTCCTAATTTTACGGTGTTTGCTGCATCTGTCATTGTTTAATATGAGATTGAAATACTTCAATAATTTTCTAAGTTTTAAAAAAACACCCTTTTTTGGCAATACACTCCATCTAGGGCCTATGCCACATTAGCCTGTGTGCAATTCAATCTAGAAATACAGGAATTATTATAGAACATATATTATTTGTATATAAAATCCCTGCTTCAATCAGTTTTTTTGTGGGGCTACTGGTAAATCACAACAGTAGAAATTATTTCTTTAAATATTGTTTTTCACTCCATGAAGATGTGGTTTAATGCAGCAAAACAGCAGACAAATGCTACACTACATAAATGCACTATATAGAACATATAATATTGGTAAAGAAATTCCCTGCTTCAATCAGTTATTTTGGGGGGCAACTGGTAAATAACACCAGTAAAAATTATTTCTTTAAATAGTGTTTTTCACTCTGTTTAGAGGTGGTAAAACAAAGCAAAACCGCAGACAAATGCTGCACTACCTAAATGCACTATATAGAATGTATATTATTAGTAAATAAAATCAAAGCTTCAATCAGTTTTTTTGGGGGGCAACTGGTAAATCACAACAGTAGAAATTATTTTTTAAAATAATGTTTTTCACTCTGTGTAGATGCGGTGACGCAGCAAAACTGCAGACAAATGCTGCACTAACTAAATGCACAATGTAGGACGTATATTATTGGTATTTAACACCCCTGCTTCAATCAGTTTTTTTGGGGGGACACTGTTAAATCACTCCAGTAGAAATGATTTCTTCAAATAGTGTTTGTCACTCTGTGGAGATATGGTAACTCAGCAAAACCACAGACAAATGCTGCACTACCTAAATGATCTATATAGAACGTATATTATTGGTATATAACACCCCTGATTCAATCATTTTTTTTTTTGGGGGGGGGGGGGCAACTGATAAATCACACCAGTAGAAATTATTAATTCAAATAGTGTTTTTCATTCTGTGTAGATGCAGCAACGCAGCAAAACCGCAGACAAATGCTGCAATACCAAAATGCGCCATATAAAACGTATATTATTAGTATATAAAATCCCTGCTTTAATACGTTTTTTGGAGGGCAACTGCTAAATCACACCAGTAGAAATGATTTCTTCAAATAGTGTTTGACACTCTGTAGAAGCTGTGGCATAGCAAAACCGCAGACAAATGCTGCACTACCTAAATGCACTATATAGATCGGATATTATTAGTAAATAATACCCCAGCTTTATTTATTTTTTTAGGAGGCAACTGTTAAATCACACCAGTAGAAATTATTTCTTTAAATAGTGTTTTTCACTCTGTGTAGAGGTGGTAAAACGCAGCAAAACCGCAGACAAATGCTGCACTACCTACATGCACTATATAGAATGTATATTATTGGTATATAAAATCCCTGCTTCAATCATTTTTTTTTGGGGGGGGGGGCAACTGGTAAATCACACCAGTAGAATTTAATTTTTTTAATAGTGTTTTCCACTCTGTATAGATGCGGTAACTTAGCAAAACCGCAGACAAATGCTGCACTACCTAAATGCACTATATAGATCGGATATTATTAGTATATAATACCCCAGCTTTATTTAATTTTTTAGGAGGCAACTGTTAAATCACACCAGTAGAAATTATTTCTTTAAATAGTGTTTTTCACTCTGTGTAGAGGTGGTAAAACGCAGCAAAACCGCAGACAAATGCTGCACTACCTAAATGCACTATATAGAATGTATATTATTGGTATATAAAATCCCTGCTTCAATCAGTTTTTTTGGGGGGGCCAACTGCTAAATCACACCAGTAGAAATTATTTCTTCAAATAGTGTTTGACACTCTGTGTAGATGCTGTGGCATAGCAAAACCGCAGACAAATGCTGCACTACCTTAATGCACTATATAGATTGAATATTATTGCTCTATAATCCCCCTGCTTCAATCAGTTTTTTGGGGGGCAACTGTTAAATCACACCAGTAGAAATTATTTCTTCAAATAGTGTTTGTCACTCTGTGGAGATGTGGTAAAACGCAGCAAAACCACAGACAAATGCTGCACTACCTAAATGATCTATATAGAACGTATATTATTGGTATATAACACCCCTGATTCAATCATTTTTTTGGGGGGGCAACTGATAAATCACACCAGTAGAAATTATTAATTCAAATAGTGTTTTTCATTCTGTGTAGATGCGGCAACACAGCAAAACCGCAGACAAATGCTGCAATACCAAAATGCACCATATAAAACGCTTATTATTAGTATATAAATTCACTGCTTTAATACGTTTTTTGGAGGGCAACTGCTGAATCAGACCAGTAGAAATGATTTCTTCAAATAGTGTTTGTCACTCTGTGTAGATGCGGTGATGCAGCAAAACCGCAGACAAATGCTGCACTACCTTAATGCACTATATAGATTGAATATTATTGCTATATAATAACCCTGCTTCAATAAATTTTTGGGGGGGCAACTGTTAAATCACATCAGTAGAAATTATTTCTTCAAATAGTGTTTGTCACTCTGTGTAGAGGTGGTAAAATGCAGCAAAAACGCAGACAAATTCTGCACTACCTAAATGCACTTTATAGAATGTATATTATTGGTATATAAAATCCCTGCTTCAATCAATTTTTTCAAATAGAGGAAAGGGAATATCCCACGGCGCAAAAACCACCCAGTGGTTGGAATAAAGTGAGGGTTCTTTTTATTGAGCAAAGCAGTACAACGCGTTTCGGGGATATACCCCTTCTTCAGGTACAATTGACTTGCATACATAAAAGCAAAATTGCATACATTTAAATACATTGTAAAAAAACGCCAAAAGCCAAGGGGGCGGGAGGGGCGGGAGGGGGCGGGTCAGTGGGCAGTGTTGGGAGAGCTCTCAAAGCTCAGCAAAACTAATGGGAAAAGTTGTGTACAAACTTAAAAAATAATAATAATAATAACTTTTATTCAGTTCACTGTGAATCCTTACTTATAGGATCGACCATCACAGTGGTGCGATCTCTATTTTTAAGTTAGACTTGAGGGTAATAATTTCTAGGAAGCCTAGGTGGGCGCAGGACCTTGGTAATAATTCCAGGAAGTCTATGTGGGCGCAGGACCTTGGAGAGTCATGTGATGAGATCACTTGACCCACCAGCAGCTAGGGAGGTGTGGCTGCATTAGGAGACGGCCGATCACATGGTCCAGCAGCCGGTCACATGGTCGGGACGTCACACCCCCTCTCTCGGCAACCAGAAGTTGATGCCACGTCAGAGAGGGGGAGTGTGAGATTGGCTGGGAGGAGGGAGTAAAGTCTGTTCCTAATATGCTGTTGGAGAGGGCTTGACTCAAATAAACTCATTTTATAATGCAAATAAGAGTACAGTGAAACTCAAGCGATATTTGTGTTACATTATTTAAGAAATACAGTAATTCTTGTTAGGATGTATTGGGTACAAGTAAGTCAGATGCAATACTTGGAGGCAAAATATAATAAAATATTTGCATATAACTATTATGAATAATATAGTGATCCTTGTATAAAATGATCCTTATATACAATGGAGACTATAAATAAGTAGGTATAGTGCGTTATGACTATAAAACGCAGGTAAAATATATATAATGTGCTAGAGTACACTAGTATGTCTGATAAAACTGGATCAATATCGGTAGGAGACACTAAAAGCGTATGGTAGGAATGTAAAAGGATAAATGGAATAAAAAGGATGTGTAGGATTTGGTTGAGAAATCACTATATTTCAGTGGTCCACTTAATGCCGGATAGAGGTAAACTATATGTGGAATAGCTAACTGGATAATCAATAGATCCTTATATAAGTGTCCAGGCTCAGGTAGATAAAAAGGAAGGTATATGGGATTACATGTATACTAGTAGTAGCGTAAAAAGGGGGGAATAAAATGGGGGCATGCAGGAGAAGAGGAAATAAATATTGGGGCGGGGGTGGAACATCGAGGATTTCATAAATTAATTTCAAAAGCTTCATTTAGGCCATATGGATTAAGACAATTCAATTTGTATATCCAGAACATCTTGCATTTTCTCAGAGTCTGGATAACATTATATCCGTTTGATCGAATTTGTTCGATCGGAGTGACCGTGAACCCGAAAAAAGAGCCTTGGTGGTGGACAGTGGCATGTCTAGAGACTGCTGTGTTGGAGGAACTTCTTCTTGACATTAGATCTATGCTTATTGAGCCGGTTGCGCAAGGTTTGTATAGTGCGCCCCACATAGCGGAGGTTACATGGGCATGTGATGAGATAAATGATATTTGATGATCCGCAGTTCAATTCATCCTTAATTGTAAAAGATTCATCATTTTGACCCGAAAAGGATGTGGTGATGTTTAGGGATCTGCAGCAAAGGCATCTCGATTGGTTACACCTTTAGCTCCCCGGTGTCTTGGAGCTGACTGGTCTGGCTACTTGTTCCCGTCTATTTTTCAATTTACTGGGGGCTAACATATTTTTCAGTTATCTCGCTCTTCTAAAAACTAAAGACGGTTGTTTGGTTAATTCCATATTCAGAAAGGGGTCCTTTTTCAGTATATACCAGTGTCTGGACAGGACTCTCTGGATATCCGTATGGTTGCTATTATAGGTGGTTAAAAAATTAGTGTTACTGCGTTTCGTATCATTTAGTTTTTTGGTTCCTACCAGACATTCTGATTGTGTGAATGTTTTAGCTTTATTGAAGGCTGCATATATAATATCTGTTGGATAGCCCTTTTGTAGGAACCTAGATCGGATGACCCTACTTTGTGTGATAAAGTCATCGTTCCTGGAGCAGTTTCGTCTAATCCGCTTGAATTGGCTGAACGGGATGCTTTTCTTCCATTTTTTGAAGTGTTCGCTCGAATATTCCAGGTAGCTGTTGCAGTCAACTTTTTTGAAAAATGTTTGTGTGTTGACTGTTCCATTGTTTGCTCTTAATTCAAGATCAAGATATTCAGCTGTAGACTTATCACTTATGCCTGAAAAAGTTAGGCCCCAGTTGGTACAATTAAGGTGTTCAATAAAACTGTTAATTGATAAAAGATCCCCCTCCCAGATCAGGATCAGATCGTCGATATAATGACGGTAAAAAATTATGTTTCGTGCCCAATATTTCGATTTGTAAATAAAAGTATCCTCAAAAACCCCCATAAAAAGATTAGCGAAACTGGGCGCGAAACGCGTGCCCATCGCGGTCCCTTTTGTCTGAGGACACTCTGTATCTACAAACTTAAAAACATTGTGAGTGATAATAAAATGAATACTTCTTAAAATAAAATCATTTTGTTCTGATGTTAATTGGTCATCAGTATCTAAAAAAACTTTTTACACAGTTGATGCCCAAATCGTGCTGGATATTTGAGTAAAGTGATGTGACATCCAAGGTCAACCAGTGGTATGTTTCTTTCCATTCAACGTTCTGTAAAAGCTGTATTAAAGTGGTGGAATCTCTGAGATAGGATGGTAATTGTACTACATATTTCTGTAAAAAAATATCAACGTAATGGGATAAGTTACATGTGAGTGATGAAATGCCTGAGATGATTGGGCGACCAGGAGGGTTGGAGATACTTTTATGGATTTTTGGTAAGTGATAAAAGGTGGCAATGACTGGATCTGTGACATGGATGTAATTATATTCCTTTTTGCTCAGGATATGGGATGCTGAGTTAATGAGGACCTTGAATGACTGCTGGTGTTCCTTGAGAGTGTTTTCGGCCAGTTGTTGGTAGTATTCAGTGTCAGACAGTATACGTATCGCCTCCTTAATGTAGTCGTTCCTATTCTGTAGAACGATGCCACCTCCTTTGTCCGCATTGTGGATTATTAGATCCGGGTTATCCTGTAATTGTTTGATAGCCAACTTCTCTTTAGCGCTCAGATTATGTTTTTCGATTGGTATTTTGTCGATCGATCTAAAATCATCTAAAACCAGATCATAAAAAGTTTCTATAAAATTCCCCCTATGGTGTAGGGGGTAAAAGTTGGAGCGTGGCCTCAGATCAGTATTAATGAACTGTTCATTCGGTATGGAATCTGCCAGTACTTCCGGTGGGTTCGCCTCTTTTTTATGATTTGCTATGATATTGAAATGCCTCCTCAAAGTAAGATTTCTGATGAAGTTGTGTAAATCAAGGAAGAGGTTGAATCCATCAACTTTCGCAGATGGACAGAATGAGAGACCTTTGGATAAAACCTTTGTTTCTTCTTGATTTAATAGATGACTGGAAAGGTTAAAGATCTTTATCTCTTTCCTCTGATTGCATGCTGACTTTAAATTCTTCTTTTGGGCTTGGCCCCCCCTACTTCCTCTCCTACATTTTTTCTTTTTAGAGGTCTGGTTCCCAGCTGGCGGAAATAATTGGTTATCGTGACCGTGGTTGGACTTTTTAATACTGGGTACGCTGAGACCGGTGTAAGTAGGGGGGGGGGGGGTAAGGATAAAAAAGAAAGCTGGCCTTTGGTCATCTGCAATGAGAGGTCTGAGAGGGCAGTGGTTCCAAAATCCAGTTCTGTAGTTGAACAGGTTCGACCTGACGGTGGAGCGATAGTTCCTGCAGGATTAGTGCAGGATTGGGTAGGGGACTCGGTGTGTATTGTGAGGAGTGAGTCCAATTCTACCGATGTGGATGGGGATACCGGAGTGGAGGGTTGCCTGGGCAATGATTTGTGTAAGGAACTTTGGATGAAAGAAGTGGGAGGTAAATTAAGGGGAGCGCAGTTGGAAAGCACTTCCTCGCTGAAACCTCCCATATCAATCGTAGCAGAGGGATGAGCAATCTTAGGGGATAACTCGATGACGGTGGATGGGGTGGCAACTGTAATGTTTGAATGTACAGTATCAGGTGGAGCAGGCGAATAGTGTATGTTGGATGTATGTTGACTGAAACGACGGTGATGCCTCACTGGGTGGGCTTGATACCTGGTAGAGTCTTGCTTCCTAGAGGGTGGGACAACTTCTACTACTATGGGTGTACATGCTTCTATGCTGGGTCTGGAGCCGCCATGGTGGGCAGAATAAGGTGGATCTCTCGTATAGGGAACTGGAGCCCTTTGGTGAGTGGTGGGTCTCTGGATATTGTCTGGAGGTTGGTTATTAATCCCATAGGGTTTTGTCCAGAATTTGATGTTATTAGTCTCAAAATCAGTTCTATCCCTTGACAGTTTGCCTGCCTTTTTGTTCAGAATATCTTTCTCTATAGCCATAACTTGTGCTGTAATCGCTCTCTCATACTTGGTAAAGGACCGGTGTGACTTATATCTAAGAATGATGTTATGACAATCCGTAATTTTTGTGTCCAGGCCCACAGCTATTTGTTTCCTTTTAGCTGCAAGTCTGGACATCAGACCCCTAGCACATGACAGTAGATAATTATCCCAGTCTCTAGAAAAATCAACATCATCTTCAAACGAATGTTTGAAGCGTAGGCGAAGTCCCCTGGGGACGAGTCCCTCTGTGAGGTAAATTTCAAGGAATTCAGCGTCTAATTGGTGCTGAATTTCGCTGGTCATCAGTTTTTCTAGTTCAAAGCAAAAGGAAGACAACGTTTTTTAATCAATTTCATCAGGTGCTGTGTCCGGCCCTTCTGTGGCATCAGTCGCCAATGTAGGCGGGGCTAATACAAGCTGTGAGATTAAGCGTTCTCTTTGTTCGAGCCGCTTCTGGACATATTCCATATTGTTCAGGAATTGGTAGATCCTATGTGCTGCCAAAGAACTCCGAACAAAGGGCGGAGCAGATCAGTAATAAAAGCAGGCTTTGGTCCACTGTAGAACAAAAAAATGGCGCACCATAGGGTAATAACGTCTAAAATAGATAAAAGTAGTATCTCCAATGAATGGAGGCTCACCTGGTGGAGTTGTGCTATATTAGGCACAACTCTATTGTAGACATGTATCAGGTTGGCACGAGCCCCTCACAGCGGATGGTATGCAGCCCGGGATGAATACTTCTGTTCAGGGATGCCTGGAATCCCTCAGAAAACCAGTAGTTTAAATAGAGGAAAGGGAATATCCCACTGCGCAAAAACCACCCAGTGGTTGGAATATCAATCAGTTTTTTTTTGGGGGGGGGCAACTGGTAAGTCAAACCAGTAGAAAATATATTTTCAAATAGTGTTTTTCACTCTGTGTAGATGCGGTAACTCAGCAAAACTGCAGACAAATGCTGCAAGACCTAAATGCACTAAATAGAACGTATATCATTGGTATATAAAATCCCTGCTTCAATCAGTTTTTTTGGGGGGGGGCAACTGCTAAATCACACCAGTAGAAATTATTTCTTCAAATAGTGTTTGTCACTCTGTGTAGATGTGGTAACTCAGCAAAACTGCAGACAAATGATGCACTACCTAAATGCACTATATAGACCGTATATCATTTGGTATATAAAATCCCTGCTTCAATCAGTTTTTTTGGGGGGGCCAACTGCTAAATCACACCAGTAGAAATTATTTCTTCAAATAGTGTTTGTTGCTCTGTGTATATGGGGTAACGCAGCAAAACCGCAGACAAATGCTGCACTACCTAAATGCACTATATAGAACATATATTTTTGGTATATAAAATCCCTGCTTCAATCAGTTTTTTTGTGGGGGCAACTGCTAAATCATACCAGTAAAATTATTTCTTCAAATAGTGTTTGTCATTCTGTGTAGATGTGGTAAAACGCAGCAAAACCACAGACAAATGCTGCACTACCAAAATGACCTATATTGAACGTATATTATTGGTATAGAACACCCCTGATTCAATATTTTTTTAGGAGGGGCAACTGGTAAATCACACCAGTAGAAATTATTTCTTCAAATAGTGTTTTTCATTCTGTGTAGATGCGGTAACTCAGCAAAACTGCAGACAGATGATGCAATACCTAAATGCACTATATAGAACGTATATTATTGGTATATAAAATCCCTGCTTCAATCAGTTTTTTGTGGGGGCAACTGTTAAATCACACCAATAAAATTAATTCTTCAAATAGTGTTTGTCACTCTGTGTAGATGTGGTAAAACACAGCAAAACCACAGACAAATGCTGCACTACCTAAATGACCTATATAGAACGTATATTATTGGTATATAACACACCTGATTCAATCATTTTTTAGGAGGGGCAAATGATAAATCACACCTGTAGAAATTATTAATTCAAATAGTGTTTTTCATTCTGGGTAGATGCGGCAATGCAGCAAAACCGCAGACAAATGCTGCACTACCAGAATGCACCATATAAACGTATATTATTAGTATTTAAAATACCTGCTTAAGTAAGTTTTTTGGGTGGCAACTGCTAAATCACACCAATAGAAATGATTTCTTCAAATAGTGTTTGACACTCTGTGTAGATGCTGTGGCATAGCAAAACCACAGACAAAGGCCTCATGCACACGACCGTTGTGTGCATCCGTGGCCGTTGTGCCGTTTTCCGTTTTTTTTCGCGGACCCATTGACTTTCAATGGGTCCGTGGAAAAATCGGAAAATGCACCGTTTTGCAGCCGAGGCCGTGATCCGTGTATCCTGTCCGTCAAAAAAATATGACCTGTCCTATTTTTTTGACGGACAACGGTTCACGGACCCATTCAAGTCAATGGGTCCGTGAAAGAACACGGATGCACACAAGATTGGCATCCGTGTCCGTGATCCGTGGCCGTAGGTTGCTTTCATACAGACGGATCCGAAGATCCGTCTGCATAAAAGCTTTTTCTGATCTAAGTTTTCACTCCGTGAAAACTCATTTCCGACAGTATATTCTAACACAGAAGCGTTCCCATGGTGATGGGGACGCTTCTAGTTAGAATACACTGCAAACTTGGTACAAGACTGCCCCCTGCTGCCTGGCAGCACCCGATCTCTTACAGGGGGATATGATAGCACAATTAACCCCTTCAGGTGCGGCATCATATCCCCCTGTAAGAGATCAGGGCTGCCAGGCAGCAGGGGGCAGACCCCCCCCCCCCCTCCCCAGTTTGAATATCGTTGGTGGCATAGTGTGCCCCCACCATCGCCCCCCTCCCTCCCTCTATTGTATTAAATCGTTGGTGGCACAGTGTGCCAACCACCATCGGCCCCCCTCCCTCCCTCTATTGTATTAAATCGTTGGTGGCACAGTGTGCCAACCACCATCGCCCCCCCCCCCCCCGCCCCTCTATAGCAGTAACATTGGTGGCAGTGTGCGGTCTCAACAGTAGAAGATTCATACTTACCTGCTTCTTGCTGCTGCGATGTCTGTGTCCGGCCGGGAGCTCCTCCTACTGGTAAGTGACAGTTCTTTAGCAATGCGCCGCACAGACCTTTCACTTACCAGTAGGAGGAGCTCCCGGCCGGACACAGACGTCGCAGCAGCAAGAAGCAGGTAAGTATGAATCTTCTACTGTTGAGACCGCGCACTGCCACCAATGTTACTGCTATAGAGGGAGGGAGGGGGGGGGGGCGATGGTGGTTGGCACACTGTGCCACCAACGATTTAATACAATAGAGGGAGGGAGGGAGGGGGGCCGATGGTGGTTGGCACACTGTGCCACCAACGATTTAATACAATAGAGGGATGGAGGGGGGGCACACTGTGCCACCAACGATATTCAAACTGGGGAGGGGGGGGGGGGCTGCCCCCTGCTGCCTGGCAGCCCTTATCTCTTACAGGGGAATATGATAGTACAATTAACCCCTTTAGGTGCCGCACTTAAAGGGGTTAATTGTGCTATCATATCCCCCAGTAAGAGATCGGGTGCTGCCAGGCAGCAGGGGGCAGTCTTGTACAAAGTTTGTAGTGTATTCTAACCTGAAGCGTCCCCATCACCATGGGAACGCCTCTGTGTTAGAATATACTGTCGGATTTGAGGTTCACGAAGTAGCTCATATCCGACAGTATATTCTAACATAGAGGCGTTCCCATGGTGATGGGGACGCTTCAAGTTAAAATATACCATCGGATTGGAGAAAACTCCAATCCGATGGTATAAAAGAACTCCAGACTTTACATTGAAAGTCAATGGGGACGGATCCGTTTGAAATGGCACCATATTGTGTCAACATCAAACGGATCCGTCCCCATTGACTTGCATTGTAATTCAGGACGGATCCGTTTGGCTCCGCACGGCCAGGCGGACACCAAAACGACTTCTTTTTCATGTCCGTGGATCCTCCAAAAATCAAGGAAGACCCACGGACGAAAAAACGGTCACGGATCACGGACCCACGGACCCCGTTTTTGCGGGCCGTGAAAAAAAAACTGTCGTGTGCATGAGGCCAAAAGCTGCACAAACTTAATGCACTATATAGATTGAATATTATTGGTATATAATACCCCTGCATTAATCAGTTTTTTGGGGGGGCAACTGTTAAATTACACCAGTAGAAATAATTTATTTCAATAGTGTTTGTCACTCTGTGTAGAGGTGGTAAAACGCAGCAAAACCGCAGACAAATGCTGCACTTCCTAAATGCACTATATAGAATGTATATTATTGGTATATAAAATCCCTGCTTCAATCAGTTTTTTTGGGGGGCAACTGGTAAATCACACCAGTAGAAATTATTTCTTCAAATAGTGTTTGTCCCTCTGTGTAAATGTGGTAACACAGTAAAACCGCAGACAAATGCTGCAATACCTAAATGCACTATATAGAACTTATATTTTTGGTATATAACACCCCTGCTTCAATTCGTTTTTTTGGAGGGCAAATGTTAAATCACACCAGTAGAAAATATTTCTTCAAATAGTGTTTTTCACTCTGTGTAGATGCGGTAATGCAGCAAAACTGCAGACAAATGCTGCACTACTTAAATGCACTGTATATAACGTATATTATTAGTATATAAAATCCCTGCTTTAGGCCTCATGCACACTGCCGTGTTTCACAGCCGTGTGCGGGCCGTGGAACCGCGGCCTGGATCCCTCCTGAGAGCAGGAGCGCACGGCGTCACTGGTTGCTATGACGCCGTGCGCTCCCTGCTGCCGCCGCAATACAGTAATACACTGGTATGATCTATACCAGTGTATTACTGTACTGTGTCGGCAGCAGGGAGCGCACGGCGTCATAGCAACCAGTAACGCCGTGCGCTCCTGCTCTCAGGAGGGATCCAGGCCGCGGTTCCACGGCCCGCACACGGCTGTGAAACACGGCAGTGTGCATGAGGCCTTAATCAGTTTTTTTGGGTGGCAACTGCTAAATCACACCAGTAGAAATTATTTTTTCAAATAGTGTTGGTCATTCAGTGTAGATGCGGTGACGCAGCAAAAAAGCAGACAAATGCTGCATTACCTAAATGTACTATATAGAGCGTATATTATTGGCATATAACACCTCTGCTTCAATCAGTTTTTTGGGGGGGGCCAACTGCTAAATTACACCTGTAGAAATTATTTCTTCAAATAGTGTTTGCCACTCTGTGTAGATGTGGTAAAACGCAGCAAAACCACAGACAAATGATGCACTACCTAAATGATCTATATAGAACATATATTATTGGTATATAACACTCCTGAGTCAATAATTTTTTTTGGGGGGGCAACTGATAAATCACACCAGTTGAAATTATTAATTCAAATAGTGTTTTTCATTCTGTGTAGATGCGGCAACACAGCAAAACCGCAGACAAATGCTGCACTACCAAAATGCACCATATAAAACGTATATTAATGGTATATAAAATACCTGCTTTAATAAGTTTTTTTTTTGGGGGGGGGGCAACTGCTAAATCACATAAGAAGAAATTATTTCTTCAAATAGTGTTTGACACTCTGTGTAGATGCTGTAGCATAGCATAACCGCATACAAATGCTGCGCTACCTTAATGCACTATATAGATCGAATATTATTGGTATATAACACCCCTGCTTCAATCAGTTTTTTTGGGGGCAACTGTTAAATCACACCAGTAGAAATTATTTCTTCAAATAGTGTTTGTTACTCTGTGTAGAGGTGGTAAAACGCAGCAAAACAGCAGAAAAATGCTGCACTTCCTAAATGCACTATATTGAATCCCTGCTTCAATCATTTTTTGGGGGGGTCAACTGGTAAATAGAGATGTCGCGAACATAAAATTTTCCTTTCGCAAACGGCGAACGCTAATTTATTAAAATGTTCGCAAACGGGCGAACCGCCATTGACTTCAATAGGCAGACGAATTTTAAAACCCATAGGGACTCTTTCTAGCCACAGTAGTGATGGAAAAGTTGTTTCAAGGGGACTAACACCTGGACTGCGGCATGCCGGAGGGGGATCCATGGCAAAACTCCCATGGAAAATGACATAGTTGACGCAGAGTTTTTAATCCATAAAGGTCATAAATCAACTAACAATCCTAAATTTTTTTGAACCTCGTGGTTTAAAACATCCAGTGTGTGTATACGATCAGGTGTGATGTTGTATCGATCAGGTAGTGTAAGGGTTATGCCCGCTTCACAGACATTGACAGACCAAACTCCCCTTTTAATGCACCGCAAACAACCACAAATAGTCCATTTGCCCAACAGCAAACTTCCCATTTGCACATGGTTGGAAACCAAGCTAGCCATGTCCCGTTGATGTCATTGAAGGTTTCTTCCTCCACCCAGCCACGTACAACACCAAGGATCCCCGAAAGCTGAATTGAATTGATTTTTCGAACGGGGAGATGGTTAAAAAAACGCTGGCTCCCTCCCCTTTGCTTGAATCCACGCCACGGTCACTGCGTCTGCGCCATGCAATTTACTGTCACACCCAATATGAGTGGTATTTTCTGTAGTTCTATTCTCATTAGTTTAATCCCTGTTAAGTCCCATATCAGGGATTGCCTTTTGTGAAAAAAAATTTAGGCCGGGTACCTTCAACTGCCTTCACAGTGACAGACCAAACTCTGATACACCAAACTGAATTGATTTTAGGAACCGGGAGATGAAAAAAGCAGCTTTTTTGGTCCTCTTACTCCCAAGTTGGGGCACTGCGCGTGTACGGAGCAATGTGCTGTGACACCCTATATGAGTGGTGTCTTAACTAGTACTATTCCTATCAGTTTAATCCCTGTTACGTCCCCTATCCGGGGACATGTGTCGAATTGATTAATCATTGTCGAATTAACGACATCCTTTTAATAATTTTGTTCTGAGCTCTGTACTTGCTTTTTTTAAATTGTCTGCATTATTTCTAATTAAAAAAATCATAATAAAGTATCTTAATAGTTTATTTTATGTATTAAAAACCCATACAACTTAAAAAAAATATGAAAATAATGTTTTTGCTATGAAAAATTATCCAGCAAATCGCTTTTAGTCTGATCATAATGAAGCAACGGCCTTATCTGGAGTGTGGCAACATTGCCAACACACTCATAGAGGTAATGATCACTTCATTGTGATACGCAAGCCCCTTCACCACAACAAGGTACCGATCACGAAGGGGAATTGACACATGTGCCTTTTTTTTGTTTTGTTTTTGCGGCCACAGTGCAGCACCAGAGGCACATGCCTGAAAAACTAGATCGTTCGCTGGCAGGCTGTAGATGCAATTTTTTTAACCCCTAACAGGTATATTAGACACTGTTTTGATAACAGCGTCTAATATACCTGGTCCTCTGGTGGTCCCTTTTGCTTGGATCGACCACCAGAGGACACAGGCAGCTCTGTAATGAGTAGCACCAAGCACCACACTACACTACACCCCCTGTCACTTATTAACCCCTTATTAACCCCTGATCACCCCATATAGACTCCCTGATCACCCCCCTGTCATTGATCACCCCCTGTATGGCTCCATTCAGACGTCCATATGTGTTTTACGGATCCACGGATCGGATCCGCAAAACACATACGGACGTCTGAATGGAGCCTTACGGGGGGGTGATCAGGGAGTCTATATTGGTTGATCACCCCCCCTGTAAGGCTCCATTCAGACGTCTGTAGGTGTTTTACGGATCCACGGATCCATGGATCGGATCCGCAAAACACATACGGACGTCTGAATGGAGCCTTACAGGGGGGTGATCAATGACAGGGGGGTGATCACCCCATATAGACTCCCTGATCACCCCCTGTCATTGATCACCCTCCTGTCATTGATCACCCCCTGTAAGGCTCCATTCAGACGTCCGTATGTGTTTTGCGGATCCGCAAAACACATACGGACGTCTGAATGGAGCCTTACAGGGGGGTGATCAGGGAGTCTATATCGGATGATCACCCCCCTGTAAGGCTCCATGTGTTTTACGGATCCATGGATCGCATCCACAAAACACATACGTAAATTTTTTTAGACATTTACATTCCTGACTTCTTCTCACGCTTGAGGGCCCCTAAAATGCCAGGGCAGTATAAATACCCCACATGTGACCCCATTTCGGTAAGAAGACACCCCAAGGTATTCGCTGAGGGGCATATTGAGTCCATGAAAGATTGAACTTTTTGTCCCAAGTTAGCAGAAAGGGAGACTTTGTGAGAAAAAAAAAATCAATTTCCGCTAACTTGTGCCCAGAAAAAAAAATTTGTCTATGAACTCGCCATGCCCCTCATTGAATACCTTGGGGTGTCTTCTTTCCAAAATGGGGTCACATGTGGGGTATTTATACTGCCCTGGCATTTTAGGGGGCCTAAAGCTTGAGAAGAAGTCTGGGATCCAAATGTATAAAAATGCCCTCCTAAAAGGAATTTGGGCCCCTTTGCGCATCTAGGCTGCAAAAAAGTGTCACACATGTGGTATTGCCGTACTCAAGAGAAGTAGGGCAATGTGTTTTGGGGTGTCTTTTTACATATACCCATGATGGGTGAGAGAAATATCTCTCTATAAAGACAACTTTGTATAAAAAAATGGGAAAAGTTGACTTTTAGAGAGATATTTCTCTCACCCAGCATGGGTATATGTAAAAATACACCCCAAAACACATTTCCCTACTTCTTCCGAGTACGGCGATACCACATGTGTGACACTTTTTTGCAGCCTAGGTGGGCAAAGGGGCCCACAATCCAAAGAGCACCTTTAGGATTTCACAGGGCATTTTTAACACATTTGGATTTCTTTCTTTCAAATTTCTGTTTATTGAAATTTTGAAGTATCTGACATATATAGCAACATAAATGTAAATACAAGAAAAGAGGGCAACAAGCCCCAGGATCACAAGAGCAATTGATACATGTTTACAAGAGCATAGTAAAAATAAACATCATTAAATTGCACACTAGGCTGCTTGATACAATCAGAAAATAAGTTACTAGAATTTATGGTAATCCAATATTACGGTGAATGGGTAGTAAACTCATACAGTCGTAAACCCAAAATAGCAAAGGAAGGGATGAGACAAAGGCCGAGGACCTATCAAGAGGAAGCACCCGTCTGGCTTTTAAGCCATGATGACCAGGTAACTAAGTACTTTTCGTGGGACAAGGTCTCCCAGCTGGATAGCTCCTCAAACCTGCAAATCTCCCGAACTTTATCCTTCCACATCTGTATTGTAGGGGCCTCATCAGATAGCCATTTGAGAGGGATCAACAGTTTTGCCGCAGCTATTAGTTGCGAAAGAAGCAAGTGTTTGCTGAGAGGGCAATGCAGTTCTGGTAAGTTTAGGAGAACAGCTTTGGGCGACAAAACCACACCTCCCGGACATAGCCGTTTTATCTCATTAGTCACATTTTCCCAGAAAGGGAATCCCAGGGCACAACCACCAAACATGCTAAGCTGTTCCCTTGGCTACATGGCACCTCCAGCAAGTCTTGGGCACTGAAGGAAACATTTTATGCAATACATCTGGGGTGTGGTACCACTTAGTGACCACCTTAAAGGAATTCTCCTGTATAGTTATACAGCGAGAATATCCATGTGAGTGGCTGAGTATCCTATCAACCTCTGAGTCTGTGAGACTTTCTCCCAAGTCTACTTCCCACTGTTTGATATAGGAAGGCCTCTCTAATGCCTTAGAATCAATTAACTTGTTATAAAGACTGGAGAGCAGTTTACGCCTGGGGACAGGGGATTGGAGGACAATATCATACCAAGAGGGGATATAATCTTTTTGAACCCTGGCCAGATAATCCTTACAAATGTTACTAAAGTGACAATAATGCAAGGGTGTCCAATTTTTCACATTGTAAGATTCTTTTAACCTATGCCGCTATGGAATCATACCGCCTTGTAACACATCTCCAACAACTGCACTATTGAAACAAGACCACACATTAAGGTCGTCTCTATAGCTGTGCTTTAGATAATAAGGAACTAAACGGATAGGCATGAAGGGGGATGGACCTCTTGGCAGTTTCAGGAGAGGGGAAGCCATGTTCCAGGCATTACTGATACCTAAAAATATAGAGTTTGATTTATTGCTCACATTGTCCCCAGATAGCGGGGATGCCCAAAGTCCTGCTAATTCAGAAGGGTCCCAGGTAGCGTTAGCTATGTTACATCCCAGCTTACTTGAAAAGGGGTTCAATAATTCTGAATGTAACCTCAATAGGTTAGCTAGATAGTATACCTGCACATCAGGAAGACCAAAACCACCCCTAGAGACTGGTTGAGATAGGATAGTGTATGCTAATCTAGGTCTAGTCTTCTTCCAAATAAAAAAAGAGAAAAGTCTATGCATCTGAAGCAGATATGATTTGGGAAGGGGGATCGACAGGGTCTGAAAAAGATAGAGCAGTCTGGGGAGAACATAGGTTTTCAACAGAGTTTTCCTGCCTATCCAAGACATATATGGGATTTTTAAGCCTACCAGTTGTGCCTGAATTTCAGATAACAGGGTTGAGTAGTTTGAGTGAAAAAGCTGGTTAGGATCTCTAGTTAAGTTAACCCCTAGGTACTTAATATGCGACGTTGTCCATTTAAATGGAAAGGAGGAAGACAGCTCTCTCTAAAAGACAACTTTTCCCATTTTTTTATACAAAGTTGTCATTTGACAGAGATATTTATCTCACCCAGCATGGGCATGTGTAAAAAGACACCCCAAAACACATTGCCCAACTTCTCCTGAGTACGGCAATACCACGTGTGACACTTTTTTGCAGCCTAGGTGGGCAAAGGGGCCCAAATTCTAAAGAGCACCTTTAGGATTTCACAGGGCATTTTTCACACATTTTGATTTCAAATAACTTCTCACGCATTAGGGCCCCTAAAATGCCAGGGCAGTATAACTACCCCACAAGTGACCCCATTTTGGAAAGAAGACAACCCAAGGTATTTTGTGATGGGCATAGTGAGTTCATGGATGTTTTTATTTTTTGTCACAAGTTAGTGGAATATGAGACTTTGTAAGGAAAAAATAAATAAAATAACTAATTTGTGACAAAAAATAAAAAGTTCTATGAACTCTCTATGCCCATCAGCGTATCCCTTAGGGTTTCTACTTTCTGAAATGGGGTCATTTGTGGGGTTTTTCTACTGTCTGGGCGTTGTAGAACCTTTAGGAAACATGACAGGTGCTCAGAAAGTCAGACCTGCTTCAAAAAGAGGAAATTCACATTTTTGTACCATAGTTTGTAAACGCTATAACTTTTACCCAAACCATTTTTTTTACCCAAAAATGTTGTTTTTATCAAAGACATGTAGAACAATACATTTAGAGAAAAATTTATATAGAAATTTATTTTTTTATTTTACAACTGAAAGTGAAAAATTTCATTTTTTTGTTATTAGATTAATAACAAAAAAAAGTAAAAATGTCAGCAGCAATGAAATACCACCAAATGAAAGCTCTATTAGTGAAAAGAAAGGAGGTAAAGAAAGGAGGTAAAATTTATTTGGGTGGTAAGTTGCATGACCGAGCAATAAACGGTGAAAGTAGTGTAGTGCAGAATTGTTAAAAGTGGTCTGGTCATTAAGGGTGTTTAAGCTAGGGGAGCTGAGGTGGTTAAATACAGCAGTGTGGGGACCATTTTGAGGCCAAGGCATGTCATCAGGCCTTTTGTTAGTCAAACGTATACCCCACTGTCAGTCCCTTCGGGATCCACGCCTCATTCATCTTAATGAAGGTGAGGTAATTCACACTTTTTTGACCGAGGCGACTTCTTTTGTCAGTGACAATGCCTCCTGCTGCACTGAAGGTCCTTTCTGACAGGACACTTGAAGCAGGGCAGGCCAGAAGGCCTATCACAAACTGGGATAGTTCAGGCCACAGGTCAAGCCTGCACACCTAGTAGTCAAGGGGTTCATCGCTCCTCAGAGTGTCGATATCTGCAGTTAAGGCGAGGTAGTCTGCTACCTGTCGGTCAAGTCGTTCTCTAAGGCTGGATCCCAAAGGGCGATGTGTAGGACTGAAAAAGCTCTACATGTCCTCCATCAACAACACATCTGTAAAGCGTCCTGTCCTTGCCGCCGTGGTCGTGGTAGGAGGAGGATTACTTTCACCTCTTCCCCTGTTAGATTCCCGTTGTGCTGTGACATCCCCCTTATAAGCTGTGTAAAGCATATTTTTAAGTTTGGTTTTGAACTGCTGCATCCTTTCTGACTTCCGGTAATTTGGTAACATTTCTGCCACTTTCTGCTTATACCCGGGGTCTAGTAGCGTGGCCACCCATTACAGGTCGTTCTCCTTCATCCTTTTTATACAAGGGTCCCTCAAAAGACATGACAGCATGAAAGACCGCATTTGCACAAGGTTGGATGCCGAGCTACTCATTTCCCGTTCCTCATCCTCACTTATGTCATTGACGGTCTGTTCTTCCCCCCAGCCAAACACAACACCACGGGTCCCAGATAGGTGACAACTTTTCCTCTTCCTCTTCACGCTCATCTACAGCCTGATCCAATCATGATTCAATCTTTTTTTTTTGGAGAAGGGGGAAGGGCAATTGATAAATCACACCAGTAGAAATTATTAATTCAACCACTTCACTTGTATCTGACACCTCAGCAAAGGAAACAGCAGGTGGTACAACATCATCATCATCATCACACTGTACGTCCATGTGTGTAATGCTGCCTGACTGAGACATATCCCTGTTATCTACATCCCCTGGCAATAATGGTTGCGCATCACTAATTTCATCCAAATGATGTGTAAATAACTCCTCTGAGGGATTAAGTGAAGCGGCTGTGGTGGCTGTAGTGGTAGTGGTGGTGGTGGCGGCGGGCGGGAGAGTGGTAACTTGAGAGCAGGTGACCAAAGCTGAGCTGGAGGAGCAGGGGCGTAGCTAGAAATGACTGGGCCCCATAGCAAAAAAAATTATGGGCCCCCCCCTCCCGGATCTCCCACCCCCACATACCTATTGGACCTCCCACCCCTTCCAGAGCTCCCACCCAAACACCCCTCCAGGACCTCCCACCCCAACATCCCCCCCAAGTGTCGTCCACAGATCCCCCCCTTAAGTGTCGTCCACAGATCCCCCCCTTCAGTGTCGTCCACAGATCCCCCCTTTAGTGTTCTCCACAGATCCCCCTTTAGTGTCGTCCACAGATCCCCCCTTTAGTGTCGTCCACAGATCCCCCCTTTAATGTCGTCCACAGATCCCCCCTTTAGTGTTGTCCACAGATCCCCCCTTTAGTGTCGTCCACAGATCCCCCCTTTAGTGTCGTCCACAGATCCCCCCTTTAGTGTCGTCCACAGATCCCCCCTTTAGTGTCGTCCACAGATCCCCCCTTTAGTGTCGTCCACAGATCCCCCCTTTAGTGTCGTCCACAGATCCCCCCTTTAGTGTCGTCCACAGATCCCCCCTTTAGTGTCGTCCACAGATCCCCCCTTTAGTGTCGTCCACAGATCCCCCCTTTAGTGTCGTCCACAGATCCCCCTTTAGTGTCGTCCACAGATCCCCTCTTCAGTGTCCTCCACAGATCCCCCTTCAGTGTCCTCCACAGATCCCCCTCCCTTCAGTGTCCTCCACAGATCCCCCTCCTTTCAGTGTCCTCCACAGATCCCCCCTTCAGTGTCCTCCACAGATCCCTTCAGTGTCCTCCACAGATCCCCCCTTCAGTGTCCTCCACAGATCCCCCCCCTTCAGTGTCCTCCACAGATCCCCCCAGTGTCCTCCACAGATCCCCCCTTCACTGGCCTCCACAGATCCCCCCCTTCAGTGTCCTCCACAGATCCCCCCCAGTGTCCTCCACAGATCCCCCCTTCAGTGTCCTTCACTGGCCTACCTCATCTTCTGCTCGTGCAGCAGTGCGCCTCGGGCCCGCCTACTCCAGTCCTGACCTGACTACTCCTTCCTTGGCTTCCCCCCAGCCAGGCCCGAGCCGCGGACCGCCCAAGCCCCGCCCACTACAGCCGCGGACCGCCCAAGCCCCGCCCACCTGGCTGTGTAAAAAAAAAAAAAAAAAATGCAGTCCGGGACGGGCCCCCAGTGGCGTAGGGCCCCATAGCCACTGCTATGGTTGCTATGGCTATCCCTACGCCACTGTGGAGGAGGATGGTGCGTCAAGTTTCTTAGCGGAAGCTGTTGAAGATTGGGTGTCCTGTGTAAGCCAGTCAACTATTTTCTCAAAATTTTTTGGGTTCAGGGTACGTGGCCTCTGAACACTGGGCATTATTCCAGGGCCAGTGGAAATCACAGCACCACGACCACGACGGCCCCTGCAGGGTGGCCTGCCTCTGCCTGTCTTTTTTTTTTTTTTTTAATAAGTGGTACTATGCGTGCAAGGTACTGTGCCACCCTATATAAGTGGTGGGCAGTGGGCACAGTACAGTCTGTGTGGGCCTGACACACACCAGCTTGCAAATGTGATTATATCACAGAAAAAATTTAAATAGAATTTTTTTATTTGCAATGTATTTGAGTGAATTACACCCTGTAACGGTATGAGTGGAGGCCTAGCCACTAGCCAGTGGCCACAATACAGTCTGTGTGGACCTGACACACCCGGGCTTGCAAATGTGATTATATCACAGACAAATTTGAAATTATTATTTTTTAAATCTTTATCTGCAAGGTATTTGAGTGAATGACACCCTGAAATAGTATGAGTGGAGGCCTAGCCACTAGCCAGTGGCCACAATACAGTCTGTGTGGGCCTGACACACACGGGCTTGCAAATGTGATTATATCACAGAAAATTCTTAAATAGATTTTTTTTATCTGCAAGGTATTTGAGTGAGTGACACCCTGTAACGATATGAGTGGAGGCCTAGCCACTAGTCAGTGGTCACAATACAGTCTGTGTGGGCCTGACACACAGGCTTGCAAATGTGATTATGTCACAGAAAAACATTAAATAGAATTATTTTTTATCTTCGAGGTATTTTCTGTCACACCCTGTATGAATGGTGTGCATGTGCTGTCTGTGACCTGGAGCCTCTCACACACGGGCAGCTAGGCAACTGCAAAATATATATATATATATATATATGCAGAAAAAAGATTCAGTGGCAGCACCGTCAATGAAAAATGTGGGTGCAGCTGGCCCAGATGCGGATAAAAGCCAATCCAAATAGATAAAATGACAAAAGAGGGCAGCACTCCATCAAATAAAAAAATGAAAATACTTTAATTACCCATATGGGACAAGCGACGTTTCGGCTCAATGTGTGAGCCTTTCTCAAGCAATGTGTACAGATAAAGTGCCAGGCATATATACTGGTGCAAATCAATACAATCAATGTTCAACACAGGTGTACATAATTCATACTGAGTGAGTTAATTAACTTAAAAATACAATATAGACATCATGTCCATGGATTATTTCATAAAAGATCAGTGCAAAAAATAATCGATTGAATAATCAATTAAAACATACAGACATTATTCACCAGAGTGTACAGTAATGATCAAAAATTTCATAATTATTCATTATCATATAATAGGTGCCAGCTGTATACATCAATAAAGTGCTAAGTGCTTACTGTGTGGGTTAGGCAGACGGGGGGTGAAGGAGGACATAGGGTATGGACGGCTGATTCACCACATGCGGTTCGGCGTGCCGGCGACATGACTGCGCATGTCATGATGACGTCTACAGAGTACTTCCTGGTTACGGTGTTGATGCGATGCCGTAGCTGTGTATTGACTTCCTGATGTCTCCTACACCATCTTGGATAAGGGCATCGTGCCTATATTGCCAGAAACCCAAGTTGGTGGCAGCCAGTCTAAAACACACACAGGTATGGGCACAATTAAGTGCTCTTTTTAACCTATATAATTGGCAATGTGAGTCCAGATACGGGAAGCGACCGTGAAGCCGCCACCCACATCCATGATCCCAGTGCAGCTGCGCACCCACAGGTTAGTGTGGGATCGCAATGCATCTGCGGTCGATGCCCACACACAGCCATCCTATAGGGAGGGATCTCCTCATAAAAACCTGCTATGTAGATACGGGCTGTCACCACCAAGGTACCAATTGCATCTAGAGGCGCGGAATATACTAATAAACAAAAGCCGTCATTGTATAGATGTAAACAAAAACCATTAATATGTGGATGTGCCGTCCATTGTAGCCATCTCATATCTCCTCACTCCATTCACCGTGGCCCACCCACTACAGGGAAAAGAAAAAAGAAGAAGAAGAAAAAAGAAGAGGAAAAATTAGTAAATATATTGATTATAGCGAGAAATTAAACAAGAAAAATATATTCTTTATCTTGTACAAAAAATCGCAATACAGGCAGGTGCGGTTGACAATACACCATACGTACAGAAAGCAAACCACAATCCTAACCCACCCCAATCTTGTAGTCCACATTTAGACCACAAGGTTTGAGGGAATTGAGGGTGTGTATCCACCTGAGTTCCCGTCTACTGAGAAGATTAGCCCTGTTGCCACCTCTTCTGGGCATGGGTATAAAATCAATGATACAGCACCTAAGATCTTTTTCAGTGTGTTTGAGGTCCGTGAAATGTTTAGCTACTGGCAAATCAAGCCGTTTTTTTCTTATACTCAGGCGATGATTGTTAAGTCGTGATTTAAAATCGGTGGTGGTTTCGCCTACGTAAATTAAATTACATGGACATATAAGTACATAGATGATATAACTGGAGTCACAGGTTAGATAATGTTGTATTGGATATGCTACCCCAGTTTGTGGATGTACAAAATTTCTGCCTTTCACAATGTATCTGCAGTTTACACAAGATAAGCATGGGAAACATCCTGTGCTAGTTGCTGTCAATGTTGTCTGTCTTGATTTTTTAGAGGTTCCTACATCAGCCCTGACTAGCTGATCTTTAAGGCTTTTGGACCTACGGTAGGACATCAGAGGGGGGGAATGGAATTCTTTTATGTTGCTGTGGCATCCACCCAGTATACCCCAGTGACGTCGGATGATGTTCCCTATCATTGTGCTTTGTTCTGAGTGCATGGAGATAAATGGAATTCTAGCTGGCTTTGTCTGGTGTACCTTACTTTTAAGCGTGTCATTCCTATTTAGTTTCTTAACCAATTCTTTTTTGTCATAAAGTAATTGAGAGGGATATCCTCGTTTTCTAAACTTGTTAGTCAACACCTCAAGTGTGGTGTCCAGCATATCCTCATCTGAGACTATACGTCTCGCTCTCAAAAATTGAGAATATGGCAAAGATCTAATCATCTTTTTGGGATGGTTACTGCTGTATGTCAAAAGTGTGTTCCTGTCGGTCGGTTTTGTGAAAAGTTTGGTCTGCAGCTTACCGCCCGACACGAACACACATGTGTCAAGAAACTGCATATCAGTATGGGAGTGCACTAAGGTGAATTGTAGTGCTTTATCGAACCCATTCAGAAAAATGTGAAAATCAAGTAGTTGTTCAATAGTGCCAGTCCAGATGAGGAAGATGTCGTCTATGTACCGCCACCACGCCATAGCATGCTTGAAGTGGTGGCTTCCATAGACGACATCTTCCTCAAACCGCCGCATAAATATATTGGCGTAAGTTGGGGCCACGTTGGACCCCATCGCCACGCCCTGTTCCTGCACGTAATAACAATCTTGAAAAAGAAAATAATTGGATCTCAAAACAATTTCAAGAAGAGATAATATAAAGTGTTGAGCTTGACTAGTTAAAGAAGATTCATTCAACATGTGTGCAACTGCTGTTAAACCCTTACAGTGATCAATTGAGGTGTAAAGAGAGGTGACGTCAAAAGATGCTAACGTCACACTCTCCACACCTAACAAATTGATCGACTGAAGCTTCAATAAAAAATCAGTGGTATCTTGTACATAGGAACTTCCTCCACATGCAAAGCTGTGAAGTATCTTGTCTAGAAAGATGGCAACATGGCTAAAGATTGAATCAGATCCTGATACAATAGGACGACCAGGGGGATCGATGAGAGACTTGTGGATCTTAGGCAACACATACAGTACCGGAGTAACTGGATGCGTTACTGTAAGGTAATCCACAAGTCCCTCATCTATGATCCCCGCATCTAAAGCAGTGGTCAATACATTTTTAATTGATTCAGCAACCTTGAATTTAGGGTCAGCATCAATGGGTCTGTAGATGGTGTTGTCACTCAACTGTCTCAATACCTCCGCAATATATTTGCTGGTATCTAGTACGACCACCGCTCCGCCTTTATCGGCGGCTTTGATGGTGAGTGCGGGGTCGCATTTTAGTTCTTTAAGAGCAACAACTTCATCAACAGTTACATTGGGATGACTGAAAGGTTGTCGAGAGTGTGTCTCTCTTAATGCCTGTATATCAGACTTAATATATATATATGAAAATGAAAAAATGAAAAAATGAAAAAATGGGCAGCACTCCAAAGAGTAAAATATAGAAAAACTTTATTTACCCCAGTGGGAAATGTGCGACGTTTCGGCTCCGAATCAGAACCTTTCTCAAATGATGTGTGGGAACAAAATGCCAACCATATATACTGACACACTCATTAGCTACCAATAACAAAATTAGTTCAAATCAAATTACAATAAAGCAAACAATAATTCACATAATACATATAAAATATACAAAAAAACACAGATGTGTAGCAATGCACCATGATGCATATTACCTAAAGGCTGTGTATACAGTGCCAAATTGTATAGGAAAATACACATATACTGTTAATTACTTCAATTGAAAAAATTTATATCATGTGGGCATAGTGAAAATAACAGGTGCTTACTATAAGATAAAGCAGCAGAGAGGCGGAGGCAGAATAGGGTTAGTGAATGGCCGCCATCCAGGAGGAAGCATATCAGTCGGCGTGCCCAGGTCGTCTCCGCGCATGTCTTGATGACGTATGTGGGGCCCTTCCGGTTTCAGATACATACATCTCAGCGCAACTGCGCATAAGGATTCAGGTTCTACTCCGGCCATGTTGGTTACGGGAGCCAGACATCCACCGCAGACGTCACGCGCGCCTGCGCATTACGATTCAGACTCTGAGGCGGCCATGTTTGTCAAGGGGGCGAGACTTCCACCGCGGACGACATACCATACTCTTTACAGAATTTCTTGTTATGGTCTGTTATGTGTAGGATCGAGGTGGCGCCAGCAATATCCAATGCCAGCGTAACTTCCATGGCCATGCGTGGTTTTATATATATATATATATATATATATATATAAAAAAATAATAAAAAAAGCACACTGATGTACCAGCCCTGAAAAGAGGTTTTTGGGGTGCTGTCAGGACGCTGTGCCCTAGCTAATGCTTTCCCTATTGAATCAGCAGCATCAGCACTGTCCCTCCTCTCACTGAGAATGCAGCTTCCGAATAAATCTAAAATGGATGCTGTCCTGGAGGTGGGAGGGTCTGGCAGGGAGGGTCTGCTGCTGATTGGTTGGAATGTGTCTGCTGACTGTGAGGTACAGGGTCAAAGTTTACTCAATGATGATGTATAGCGGAGGACCGAACATTGCATATGTTCGCCCGTCGCGGCGAACGGGAACAAGCTATGTTCACCGGCGAATAGTTTGGGCCATCACTACTGGTAAATCACACCCGTAGAAATTATTTTTTCAAATACTGTTTTTCACTCTGTGTAGATGTGGTAACTCAGCAAAACTGCAGACAAATGCTGCACTTCCTAAATGCACTATAAAGAACGTATATAGTGCTATTTATAACGTATATTATTAGTATATAAAATCCCTGCACTATTTATAACGTATATTATTAGTATATAAAATCCCTGCTTCAATCAGTTTTTTGGGGGGCAACTGGTAAATCACACCAATATAGAAATTATTTCTTCAAATAGTGTTTTTCACTCTGTGTAGATGCGGTGACGCAGCAAAACCGCAGACAAATGCTGCACTACCTAAATGCACTATATAGAGTGTATATTATTGGTATATAACACCCCTGCTTCAATCAGTTTTTTGGAGGGCAACTGTTAAATCACACCAGTAGAAATTATTTCTTTAAATAGTGTTTGTTACTCTGTGTAGAGGTGGTAAAATGCAGCAAAACCACAGACAAATGTTGCACTACCTAAATTCACTTTATAGAACGTATATTATTGGTATATAACACCCCTGCTTCAATCAGTTTATTTGGGGGCAACTGGTAAATCACACCAGTAGAAATTATTTCTTCAAATATTTTTTTTCACTCTGTGTAGATGCGGTAATGCAGCAAAACCGCAGACAAATGCTGCACTACCTAAATGCACTGTATATAACGTATATTATTAGTATATAGAATCCCTGCTTTAATCTGTTTTTTGGGGGGGCAACTGCTTAATCACATTAGTAGAAATTATTTCTTTAAATAGAATGTGATCCATTTAAACTCCCTTTCCTTGACATCAGAGTGAATATAAATCATCAGGGGTGTCTGGAAACATCCATATATCGCAAGCCGACCTCGACAAATTCCCTCCTGAGGTGGGAAAGTAGCCACCCATACCCCCTCAGGAAGGTAATACCGAGAGGTCAATTTCTGCGATTAAGAAGGAACTGCTCGAAGCGCTTGGAGTTTGTGAAACAAGCGGGGGACTTGAAAACTCGTTTTTTAGATCGTGGATACCCAGCAGGTGTACTTATACCAGCGTACCAGACCGCCCTGAATAAGGATAGAGTGTCTCTATTGGCGCCGCGAGTAGACGCCCCCATGTACAGTAGCTCCAGTGAGAACAGGGAGATCCGTTTTATCAGCACATACAATGTTTGTTCCTCTGGAATCAGAGATATTATTATATATTACTGGCATGTGCTTTTAATGGATCCTGACGTCTGCAAGGCCATAAAGGGGCACCCCAGCATCACATATAGACGTGGCAGAAGCATTCGTGATATGTTGGTGCACAGCCACTATACACCAGGGCCCCAGCAAAAGACTTGGCTGGAGAGAGGCCTTAGTGGCAACTATAAATGCGGAAGATGCGTGGCGTGCCCCTTTATGGCCAAAGCAAAGTCATTTAGGAGCAACAATACAGACAAAGTCTATACAATTACGGACTTTATTAACTGCAGAAGCATGGGTTTGGTTTACAAAATCACATGTGAATGTGAAAAGGAATATGTCGGGAAGACTGGTAGGGAGGAGAAGAATAGGAGAGCTTTTGAGTGACATAAGGAATGACAGAGACACATCGGTGGCACGACATGTGAACACCGAACATGAAGGCAGATTGGACTGTCTTTCCTTTTCTGGAATTGAAAAAATCAAGCCAGGAATAAGACGGGGTGATTTTGATAAGAGGATCCTGCAATGTGAAGCCAAATGGATCTTCTATCTTAAAACGGTCCATCCATCCGGTTTAAATGAACAACAGAATTATTGCTGCTTTCTGTGACCTGAGTCGCAATAAAAGGCGAATTAGGATGGATGTGATCCGACCAGGTCCCCCCTTGTATCATATGTGCCCATAAATTGGGCGCATGGGATGTGATGGTGGACATGGTCGGAAAAATCATAGGGGCAATTTGCTAATACAATGCGGTCACCTGATCTAGTCCCCCTTGGGCCCGATGTTGTCTCATCCAAATGATGAGCGCATTGGATCTGATGGTGGACTTATCTGGAATTGTAATATCCCAAAGCATGCACTTCAGCTGACATAGACCAGGCTCCCTGGCCTAGTTACTGGCCGGTATTTGGAGTAGTACGGTCTGTGTGTGGCTGTCCTGCCAATTTAAATCCGCAATGCGATTGTGCATATATACAAAGAGCAGGCAAGTTATCATTTGCCTTGAAACAGGGCCGAGTGTCATGAGCCCAGAGGTTGCTATGCAACTGGCAACGCTCTGTCTCAGGCCCTGACCTCACTTCCGGTTCAGCCCGTATCACGTGACATTGACTTCCGGTTCGGTGGAACGCACGCAAGCGGCGTGCGTTCCACATGGAATAACAAGCATCCTGAGAGATTCGGACAGGTGAGGCCAATAATCATGGGGGGCGTACACATACTGGGAGTAGGGGTATATTAGGAGACGGCTAACAACCATTCAATGCTCACCCAAATCACTGTTATTTGTGGTGAGACATGGACTGACATGGGACACTTCCCCTGTAACAGTGAGGATAAGAGTTACCCATCATCTTGTCCGAGGATACGAGGCTAAAATCACCTTGATCTCCAGTAAGTAAACTGAGGCTGCTGATAAGCCACTATACATGCGGTGCTCAGATA
This sequence comes from Bufo gargarizans, assembly GCF_014858855.1. Taxonomy (NCBI): domain Eukaryota; kingdom Metazoa; phylum Chordata; class Amphibia; order Anura; family Bufonidae; genus Bufo; species Bufo gargarizans. Next base: position 217,732,764 of record NC_058085.1, on the reverse strand, counting down.
TCTGTGACCTATATTTAGTGTTTGTTTGTAATTTCTATTTGTAGTTGCCCTGGAATATATATGTGAAGTCCCCTGATGATGTCTGGAAAAGACAGAAACATGGCATGTAGGTCGTTGTAGTTAGGGCTTGATAGAACTTTAGACCCATACTGAGGGAAAGGTTCGGTGTGGGGTCGCCCCTGTCGGGGCGGGGGCTCCATTGGGGTAGGCAGGCTATAAGAACCGCCCCTTGGCCCCTAGACAGGCAGGAAAGCCATAATAGGGTGTTTCAGGAGTTAATATCGTGCCAATTACCACATCAGCATCTGGTCACACCGGTCAAAGGTAACACCACCGCCAGGACCATCCTCCATGGTCGTGGACCCCACCCAGACGAGGTGAGATCCACCCTTTTCTAATTTCATTTTAATACCATATGAATTGATACAGTGGAGGAGATTGTTGTTGTTAGTGTTGTCAATGTCGTCTCTCACCCAGTGTGATATACTATTTTAAATGACCTAGTAAAGGTTACGTTTTATTAAATCCCAGTTTACAATATTTTTCAGCTATATTTGGGTGTAATTACATACCACGTACACATGCCTGTAGAGGTGGTATAATTAATTAATTTTTAAATAGAGTTTGTCACTCTGTGTAGATGCGGTAATGCAGCAAAACCACAGACAAATGCTGCACTACCTAAATGCACGATATAAATCGTATATTATTGGCATATAACACCCCTGCGTCAATCTTTTTTTTTTTGGGGGGGGGGGGCAACTATTTCTTTAAATAGTGTTTTTCATTCTGTGTAGATGCAGTAACGCAGTAAAACCGTAGACAAATGCTGAACTGCCAAAATGCACTATATAGAATGTATATTATTAGTATATAAAATCCCTTCTTTAATCATTTTTTGGGGGGGGGCAACTGCTAAATCACACCAGTAGAAATTATTTTTTAAAATAGTGTTCGTCACTCTGTGTCGATGCGGTGACACAGCAAAACTGCAGACAAATGCTGCACTACCTAAATGCACTATATAGAACGTATATTATTACTATATAAAATCCCTGCTTTAATCAGTTTTTTTTTTTGGGGGGGGGGGGGGGGTAACTGTTAAATCACACCAATAGAAATTATTTCTTCAAATAGTGTTTTTCACTCTGTGTAGATGCGGTGACGCAGCAAAACCGCTGACAAATGCTGTACTACCTAAATGCACTATATAGAATGTATATTATTGGTATATAACACCCCTGCTTCAATCAGTTTTTGGGATGGCAACTGTTAAATCACACCAGTAGAAATTATTTCATTAAATAGTGTTTGTTACTCTGTGTAGATGTGGTAAAATGCAGCAAAACCGCAGACAAATGCTGGACTACCTAAATGCACTCTATATATCATATATTAATGGTATATAACACCCCTGCTTAAATCAGTTTTTTTGGGGGGCAACTGGTAAATCACACCAATAGAAAATATTTCTTCAACTAGTATTTTTCATTCTGTGTAGATGCGTTGACGCAGCAAAACCACAGACAAATGCTGAACTAACTAAATGCACTTTATAGAACCTATATTATTAGTATATAAAATCACTGCTTTAATCATTTTTTTTTTGGGGGGGGGGGGGATTGGTAAATCACACCAGTAGACATTATTTCTTCAAATAGTGTTTTTCACTGTGTAGATGCGGTGACGCAGCAAAACCGCAGACAAATGCTGCACTACCTCAATGCACTATATAGATCGTATATTATTGGTATATAACACCCCTGCTTCAATCATTTTTTTTGGGGGGGGTAACTGTTAAATCACACCAGTAGAAAATATTTCTTTATATAGTGTTTTTCTCTCTGTGTAAATGTGGTGACGCAGCAAAACCGCACACAAATGCTGCACTACCTAAATGCACCATATAGAACGTATATTATTGGTGTATAACACCCTTGCTTTAAACAGCTTTTTTGGGGGGGGGGCAACTGGTAAATTACACCAGTATAAATTATTTCTTCAAATAGTGTTTGTCACTCTGTGTAGATGCGGTAACGCAGCAAAACGGCAGACAAACGCTGCACTTCCTAAATGCACGATATAGAACTTATATTATTGGTATTTAAAGTCCCTGCTGCAATCAGTTATTTTGTCGGGCAACTGGTAAATCACACCAGTAGAAAATATTACTTCAAATAGTGTTTTTTTAACTCTGTGCAGATGCGGTGACACAGCAAAACTGCAGACAAATGCTTCAATACCTAAATGCACTATATAGAACGAATATTATTGGTATAAAAAATACCTGCTGTAATCATTTTTTGGGTGGGACAACTGGTAAATGATTCCAGTAGAAATTATATCTTCAAATAGTGTTTGTCATTCTGTGTAGATGTGGTGACGCAGCAAAACAGCTGACAAATGCTGTACTACCTAAATGTACTATATACAACGTATATTATTGGTATATAACACCCCTGCTTCAATCAGCTTTTTTTTTGGGGGGGGGCAACTCGTAAATCACACCAATAGAAATTATTTCTTCAAATAGTGTTTTTCACTCTGTGTAGAAGCGGTAACTCAGCAAAACCGCATACAAATGCTTCACTACCTAAATGCACTATATAGAACGGATAATATTGGTATATAACACCCCTGCTTCAATAATTATTTTTTTTGGGGGGGGGGGGGGCAACTCGTAAATAACGCTAGTAGAAATTATTTCTTCAAATAGTGTTTTTCCCTCTGTGTAGATGTGGTAAAACGCAGAAAAACCGCAGACAAATGCTGCACTACCAAAATGCACTATATAGAAAGTATATTATTGGCATATAACACCCCTGCTTCAATCATTGTTTTTGGGGGAGCAACTGGTAAATCACACCAGTAGAAATTATTTCTTCAAATAGTGTTTTTCTCTCTGTGTAGATGTGGTAACACATTAAAACCGCATACAAATGCTGCACTTCCTAAATGCACTATATAGAACGTATATTATTGGTGTATATAACCCCTGCTTCAATCATTTTTTGGGTGGTAAATAACGCCATTAGAAATTATTTCTTCAAATAGTGTTTTTCCCTCTGTGTATATGTGTTAACGCTTTAAAACTACTGACAAATGCTTCACTACCTAAATGCACTATATAGAACGGATAATATTAGTATATAACACCCCTGCTTCAATCAGTTTTTTGGGGGAGCAACTGGTAAATCACACCAGTAGAAATTGTTTCTTCAAATAGTGTTTGTTACTCTGTGTGGATGTGGTGACGCAGCAAAACCGCAGACAAATGCTGCACTACCTGAATGCACTTTATAGAACGTATATTATTGGTATATAACACCCCTACTTCAATCATTTTTTGGGGGGGCAACTGGTAAATCACGCCAGTAGAAATTATTACTTCAAATATCAGATGAAATGCTTAATGTTAAAATAAATTCCCATTAAAAGTGTCCTGTCTGACCCCGGAAGAAGTACAACACCGACTTAAAACGATTAAAATAGACAAATCGCCAGGACCGGATGGCATACACCCCCGTATCCTAAGGGAATTAAGTAATGTCATAGCCAGACCCTTATTTCTGATATTTGCAGATTCTATACTGACAGGGAATGTCCCACAGGATTGGCGCATAGCAAATGTGGTGCCAATATTCAAAAAGGGTCCAAAAACAGAGCCTGGAAACTATAGGCCGGTAAGTTTAACATCTGTTGTGGGTAAACTGTTTGAAGGTTTTCTGAGAGATGCTATGTTATAGCATCTTAACGGAAATAAGCAAATAACGCCATATCAGCATGGCTTCGTGAGGGATCGATCATGTCAAACTAATTTAATCAGTTTTCATGAGGAGGTAAGTTCTAGACTTGACAGCGACAAATCAATGGATGTCGTGTATCTGGACTTCTCCAAAGCATTTGACACTGTACCACATAAAAGGTTAGTATATAAAATAAGAATGCTCGGACTGGGAGAAAGTGTTTGTAACTGGCTCAATGATAGAAAACAAAGGGTGGTTATTAACGATACATACTCAGATTGGGTCACTGTCACTAGTTGAGTACCTCAGGGGTCAGTATTGGGCCCTATTCTCTTCAATATATTTATTAATGATCTTGTAGAAGGCTTGCATAGTAAAACATCAATTTTCGCAGATGACACTATACAGTGTAAAGTAATTAACACTGAAGAGGACAATATACTACTACAGAGGGATCTGGATAGATTGGAGGCTTTTGCAGATAAGTGGCAGATGAGGTTTAACACTGACAAATGTAAAGTTATGCATATGGGAAGGAATAATGCAAGTCACTAGATACTAAATGGTAAAACACTCTGTAACATTGACATGGAAAAGTGTAGTGTCTCACTAGGTAGGAGTGGGCACTACACAAGGGTCAATTGGGTAACGTGTTATTTCTGCTCACAAGGGACAGTGACATTATATTAATATATGCACTTAATGTATCTTTCAATGTGTTTTTTTACATGTATGGTTCCCCCTGTTATATGCTTATCAGGCCTAGTTGGGTGTAATTTAACATTCCAGACACTAGAGGGAGATAGGGAGCCCCTAGTATAAATGTCCAGGCCCAGACAGGGAGGGGTTAGGTCATAGTCAGGAGTCTGTGGAGACAGAAGTGAGAAGGCACCAGCCCGAGATATGCTGAGGGCCTCCTCCTGACATGCAGCTAGATAGTCCTGGTTTCTAGCTGCACTAGGAGGCTAGGAAGAGTACAGCCTGCCTAGAGACCAGTAATCCAACCAACACAGATGAGACACCCCAGTAGTAGGAGAACACCTCCTGGGAGCAACCTGCAGTATCCCTCACAGCAAGGACAATACCACAAGCACAGCTAAGTAACCTGATGGGCAGAAGTGTTTAATATAGAGCAAGTGCCAATACTGGAGGAAGGATTTTGTACCAAGAATTTAAGCCAGCAATTAGGCATCCGGGCCTTGGGATCCAGCCAGCTAGAATAGCTGAGGGGATAGAGCAGCATTGTACTGCAAAGCATTAACTGTTTGCCCTCCAAGTATCTTGCAAGATTATACCTGCCATATTGTGAAGTAAACCTGCTGTGCACTTGTACTAGAAAGGACTGCATTATTTTCATCTACTGCAACTGTATGTATAAAGTTGGACTGTTTCCTAAAGTAAAGCAACGTTTGGTTTACCAACTGCGTACTCAATTAATCCTCCTACAAACCGGTGTGCCACCGTTGCAGGCACTGGCGTCACGATCCTTAAAGGGACCTTGCCTAAGGCACTCAAAACACCTACAACATCCAGGGCACCTCACATACCATCAGGCCTGGTCCCTATCTACAGAGTGTGCCCCAGAGGAACTAGTGTCTGCCTCTCTTTCACTGTTGCATGCCTGCCCAGGGTTCTCCTCAGAAAAGTGAGTAACCCTCGATTGCCCATACCGTGACCTCACTGTCGCTAATACCCTGCAGGTCTGGCGTGCTGCATAAATTGGCATCACGAACAGGATACGATCATTCCTGCGCCATTGCGGATATATAAACTGTGTGCCATTAATTGCCTTAAAGTGATCAAGCCCTAATTGTTTTATTGAAAATTGCTGGGCCAAAGTGAACTGTCATAATTTGCGGTGTGAAGATTATATTGTCTGGACTGTTTGCCATTGGTTTAAGCCACCACTTGCTTTCAGTGAATAGACAGCAATTTTGCTCAAAGATGGACGCTTAGCTTGACTGGATTTGTTTGCTACGTCATCTTTATACTAAATTGGCGGTAAAAATTGGCGCCTTCTGATGAAAAGTGCGGGAAAGGCTATATGTCCGCGCCACCCCCCTGTCTGGACATTTGCATGTCTGCAGAAATGGACTCCGCCTCCCCCATACTGGAGTACCTGGGGGGCGGCCTCCCAGTGCAATGGGAGGATCTGTCTGCGATTGTTGGCGCCACCCTGTCGCTCTCCAGAGAAGGATCGAGCATGTTGAAGAGTGAAGACTGCTCTGCTGGGATGTCTGCGTCTGATCTGTTAAAGATGGATGCTAATGGTGTAGAGCAAGAGGACGCTCCACTGGCCTACTCTCCGGGACCGGAGAGACCCACCTGCCTGCCACCGAGGACGCAACCGGAGACCTATTATGGCTCCTGGAGGCCCCTACGCCACTGCCGTGTCCCGTCCTAAAAAGAAATCGGAGGACTGGGAAATCGATGAGGACCATACTGGCTGCGAGCGCGAACCTGTGCGCTCTCCAGAACCGGCCCATCATGCCTTCCAAGAACGGGGCTCCTTCATTGGCCTGAACGTCTTTTGGCAACCTACAGTGGTGGAGAAGAGGGTAAGCCCATGGTCCTCACCTGAACTGCCTCGCAGGGAAAAGACTATTCGTGATGTAGAAAGATTCCATGCTGCCCTGGACAACATCAGAAGAGGAAAGAAAGCGGACGCCTCACCTGAACCTGCAGCTGCTGCGCAGGACGCGCCATCTACTTCACAAGTGCCGGCGGCGACAGTGGAGGACAGCGATCCCGACTCCGAAAGCCTGGACGACCAGATCGTGCGGCTGGAGAAGAAATTGCGTGAGCTGCGCCAGATTGCCTCCGCCAGGATCCAGACTCCACCTGACCAGAGAGAAAGTGGACTTAAGGACTCGGATGTCTCCGGGTCTGAGGTGAGAGTACCTGTCCCTTCCAGCCGGCCCTCTTTAGTGTCAGCACCTGCGGTGAGGCCCTCCTATGCTGTGCACCGACGCGCAGAGCCAGTTGTCCAGGAACCCACCGGACCGCTTGCAGCAGCGGTACCCAGGCCAGTGCAGCAGCCCATGATTGTTATGCCTGCTCCGGTGCGGTCAGCAACAGTGATTTCCCCTAGGCCTATGGGGCCAATACCTATTAGGGGTCCGTTCATGCTGCAATACTGTGTTGTGGGCACATCCGCCTGTTGACTCTCCTTACAGGCCCAATCTACAAATGGAGCCAGGGAGCACCACTGAGATGCCAAGTGGATTTGACATGCCCCTGTGAATTGGCCTGCTAGGCCATTGATTTGAATTCTTTTGCCAAGGGACCCTAAGTGGATTAACCCTTACAGGACAGGAGTCCTTTGTTGTTTTGGCCCTCTGTTGCTGCTGCCAGTTACCCACGGCTCAGTGGCTCTGAAAAATACCAATTGCAGCAAGGCCATATTGTTTACAGGATCTCCTGCCTGTTTTCTCAGAGTGAAAAACCCAGTTGTGCCTATGTGTATGTTGCACCTTTAACCCTTTCACCCCCTTTTCAGGTTGATTAAGGGTATTGCAGCACCTATTTCTATATTCCATTTGAATAATGTGGACTACTTTTATGTGCTGTCACTTTTGTCATGCAACGTAAATATTGAAAGGAATGCGCCCAGGGATAGACTCTAATGCACATGAGCCTCTGAGATTTTGCTACTGTTTTAAGGAAATGCGCCCAGGGATAGACTCTAATGCACATGAGCCTCTGAGATCTTGCTACTATTTTAACCGCCTCCGGACTGCCTGACGCAGATTCGCGTTCCGGAGGCGGCAGCGCTGCGCAGAGTCACGCATATAGGCGTCATCTCGCGTCTCGCATGCGCATCGCGGGCCGGCAAAAGTTCAAGGGGGGTCATGTCACCAGCCTGCCAGCCAATGATCGTTGCTGGCAGGCTGGCGATTTAAAAAAAAATCCAATCAGAAGCCATATAACACATCATATTAGTAAATATGATGTGTTAAATGGCTTCCCTGCTCCTATGCTGGTCCTTTTCGTCAGTTGGTCTCAGCAGAGGAGCAGGCTTCACAGTGAGTAGCACCAAACAGCACACTTAGCCCCAGATCAGCCCCCTGCACCCCAATTAACCCCTTGATCACCCCTTCTTGCCCCTGTCAATCACTAGTGAAAGTGAAAAAAGTGATCAGTGTAAACTGTCACTTTTTTTTTTCACTGGTATTGACTGTTAGGTTTTAGGAATAGTTTAGGCCCCTTGGTTAGGTAGTTTAGCGATCAGTTAGCGCCAAGCCCACCGCACCGCAGTCACTTATTCGCTGATTAGCGTATCGCTAATCAGCTTTTGTACTTTTATAGTATCTGGAAGTGATCAAAACTGATCACAGTCAGATCTATTAGTGTCACCGTAGTTCGCCCTCCACCCAAAACGCAGTGTTTGCCCGATCAGGCCTGATCGGTCGCCCACACATACGTTCACCCATGCCCGCCCTGCCGCAGTGACAAAAAAATATATTTTTTTTATCACTGCACAATCACTTTACACGCGCTGCGGCGATAAAAAAATCAGTTTTGATATTTTTTATTAACCGCAGCGGCCTCCAGTACTTCGCTAGCCTCCCATTTGTAAAACAGGCTTGCTTTTTTTCTTGCGTAGTCTCAGGGAATACCCCTAAATTTAGTTGCCCAAATGTCAAACAGGGGGTATTCTTCTGAAGAGGCCTACAGGCTTCTGACCCAGTTGGATGAGGAATGGGAACCCTCATCTGACGAATCTAGCGGGTCAGAATATGAACCTGTAGAAAGCAGTGGCACTCTGACCCAAAGTTCGGACGAGGAGGCTGAGGTCCCTGATAGCACCAGGCGTACCCGGCCCCGTGTCGCTAGACCGCAGGTTGTGCAGGATCCGCTTCAAGGGCAGCACAGTGGGGCTGGCGCTGTCAGATTACGTGGTGAGGCATACACCAGCAGCGCAGCCCTCCCTGGACCTAGTACCAGCACTGCCGTACAACATGGTGAAGTGGCGAGCACCAGAAGGGCAGTTGAAGCTGGTACGGTGGCACGTGCAGAAGTTACCCCGTCGCAGCCACCGCACAGACGGGCCCGTAGACCCCCTAGAATCCCTGAGGTGCTGGCAAATCCTGATTGGCAGTCCCCAACTTCAGCCGCACCTGTAGTCCATCCTGCGTTTCCTGTACTTTAGCGACAACACCACCTCCCGTCCCAGAGGCCACCCAGCTTTTGACAGGCTCCACAAAATTCGGCCCCTCATAGACCACTTCAACCAGAAATTTGCAGATTTGTATACCCCTCAGCAAAACATCTGCATAGACGAGTCCCTTATACATTTTACCGGGCGCCTTGGCCTTAAACAATACATCCCAAGCAAGCGCGCCCGGTATGGGGTCAAATTGTATAAGCTCTGTGAAAGGGCCACAGGCTATACCCACAAATTTCGCATCTATGAGCGAAAAGATCAGACCCTGGAGCCGGTCGGTTGCCCTGACTACCTGGGGAGCAGTGGGAAGACAGTCTGGGACTTGGTGTCACCCTTATTCGGCAAGGGGTACCATCTTTATGTGGACAATTTCTACACAAGTGTGGCCCTCTTCAGACATTTGTTTCTAGAACAGATTGGCTGCTGTGGCACCGCGCGAACTAGTCGCGCGGGCTTCCCCCGACGGCAAGGGGGGAGAGGGCTTCTTTGTGTAACCAAGAACTGCTCACGGTGAAATGGAGTGACAAGCGTGAAGTTTACATGCTCTCCTCCATTCACACAGACACAACAATACAAATTGAGCGAGCAACCCGTGTCATTACCTGTATGCTCAATATAAGGAGAATAGCAGAAACTCCTAATGCTGGCCATACATGTAATGATTGTGGAGACCCTCAAATGCCAGGGCAGTACAAACACCCCACAAATGACCCCATTTTGGAAAGAAGACACCCCAAGGTATTCGCTGAGGGGCATATTGAGTCCATGAAAGATTTACATTTTTGTCCCAAGTTAGCGGAAATTGAGACTTTGTGAGAAAAAAAAATAATAAAAATTCCGCTAACTTATGCCCAATTTTTTTTTTCTATGAACTCGCCAGGCCCCTCATTGAATACCTTGGGGTGTCTTCTTTCCAAAATGGGGTCACATGTGGGGTATTTATACTGCCCTGGCATTTTAGGGGCCCTAAAGCGTGAGAAGAAGTCTGGGATTCAAATGTCTAAAAATGCCCTCCTAAAAGGAATTTGGTCACCTTTGCGCATCTAGGCTGCAAAAAAGTGTCACACGTGGTATCGCCGTACTCAGGAGAAGTTGGGGAATGTGTTTTGGGGGGTCATTTTACATATACCCATGCTTGGTGAGATAAATATCAAATGCCAACTTTGTATAAAAAAATGGGAAAAGTTGTCTTTTGCCAAGATATTTCTCTCACCCAGCATGGGTATATGTAAAATGACACTCCAAAACACATTCCCCAACTTCTCCTGAGTACGGCGATACCAGATGTGTGACACTTTATTGCAGCTTAGGTGGGCAAAGGGGCACACATTCAAAAGAGCCCCTTTCGGATTTCACCGGTCATTTTTTACAGATTTTGATTGCAAACTACTTCTCACGCATATGGGCCCCTAAAATGCCAACGCAGTATAACTACCCCACAATTGACCCCATTTTGGAAAGAAGGCACCCCAAGGTATTTTGTGATGGGCATAGTGAGTTCATGGAAGTTTTTATTTTTTGTCACAAGTTAGTGGAATATGAGACTTTGGCAGAAAAAAAAAAAAAAAATAAGTCATCATTTTCCGCTAACTTGTGACAAAAAATAAAAAGTTCTATGAACTCACTATGCCCATCAGCGAATACCTTAGGGTGTCTACTTTCCGAAATGGGGTCATTTGTGGGGGTTTTCTACTGTCTGGGCATTGTAGAACCTCATGAAACATGACAGGTGCTCAGAAAGTCAGAGCTGCTTCAAAAATCGGAAATTCACATTTTTGTACCATAATTTGTAAACGCTATAACTTTTACCCAAACCATTTTTTTTTGCCCAAACATTTTTTTTTTATCAAAGACATGTAGAACAATAAATTTAGTGAAAAATGTATATATGGATGTCGTTTTTTTGCAAAATTTTACAGCTGAAAGTGAAAAATGACATTTTTTTGGCAAAAAAATCGTTAAATTTCGATTAATAACAAAAAAAGTAAAAATGTCAGCAGCAATGAAATACCACCAAATGAAAGCTCTATTAGTGAGAAGAAAAAGAGGTAAAATTCATTTGGGTGGTAAGTTGCATGACTGAGCAATAAACGGTGAAAGTAGTGTAGTGCAGAAGTGTAAAAAGTGGCCTGGTCATTAAGGGGGTTTCAGCTAGCAGGGTTGAAGTGGTTAAAGAAATGTGCCCAGAGATGGACTCCACCGCATGCGAGCCTCTGTGATCCTATACCTCCGGCCTTGCTTATACAAAATTATACTTGTCCTGCTGGGAAGGGCCCCTTTCATGTTGCGCCGAGGATGGGTAACGTCAAAGCGTGGGCGTATGTAGTGTCCCACTAGGTAGGAGTGGGCACTACACAAGGGTCAATTGGGTAACTTGTTACTTCTGCTCACAAGGGACAGTGACATTATAATAATCTATGCACTTAATGTATTTTTCAATGTGTTTTTTTACATGTATGGTTCCCCCTGTTATATGCTTATCAGGCCTAGTTGGGTGTAATTTAACATTCCAGACACTAGAGGGAGATAGGGAGCCCCTAGTATAAATGTCCAGGCCCAGACAGGGAGGGGTTAGGTCATAGTCAGGAGTCTGTGGAGACAGAAGTGAGAAGGCACCAGCCCGAGATATGCTGAGGGCCTCCTCCTGACATGCAGCTAGATAGTCCTGGTTTCTAGCTGCACTAGGAGGCTAGGAAGAGTACAGCCTGCCTAGAGACCAGTAATCCAACCAACACAGATGAGACACCCCAGTAGTAGGAGAACACCTCCTGGGAGCAACCTGCAGTATCCCTCACAGCAAGGACAATACCACAAGCACAGCTAAGTAACCTGATGGGCAGAAGTGTTTAATATAGAGCAAGTGCCAATACTGAAGGAAGGATTTTGTACCAAGGATTTAAGCCGGCAATTAGGCATCCGGGCCTTGGGATCCAGCCAGCTAGAATAGCTGAGGGGATAGAGCAGCATTGTACTGCAAAGCATTAACTGTTTGCCCTCCAAGTATCTTGCAAGATTATGCCTGCCATATTGTGAAGTAAACCTGCTGTGCACTTGTACTAGAAAGGACTGCATTATTTTCATCTACTGCAACTGTATGTATAAAGTTGGACTGTTTCCTAAAGTAAAGCAACATTTGGTTTACCAACTGCGTACTCAATTAATCCTCCTACAAACCGGTGTGCCACTGTTACAGGCACTGGCGTCACGATCCTTAAAGGGACCTTGCCTAAGGCACTCAAAACACCTACAACATCCAGGGTACCTCACATACCATCAGGCCTGGTCCCTATCTACAGAGTGTGCCCCAGAGGAACTAGTGTCTGCCTCTCTTTCACTGTTGCATGCCTGCCCAGGGTTCTCCTCAGAAAAGTGAGTAACCCTCGATTGCCCATACCGTGACCTCACTGTCGTTAATACCCTGCAGGTCTGGCGTGCTGCAAAAGGATCTAGGAATTTTAATAAACAGCAAACTAAGCTGCAAAAAGCAGTGTCAGGCAGCTGCTGCCAAGGCCAATAAGATAATGCGTTGCATCAAAAGGGGCATAGATGCCCGTTATGAAAACATAGTCCTACCACTTTACAAATCATTAGTCAGACCACACATGGAGTACTGTGTACAGTTCTGGGCTCCAGTGAACAAGGCAGACATAGCAGAGCTGGAGAGGGTCCAGAGGAGGGCAACTAAAGTAATAATTGGAATGGGGCAACTACAGTACCCTGAAAGATTATCAAAATTAGGGTTATTCACTTTAAAAAAAGACGACTGAGGGGAGATCTAATTACTATGTATAAATATATCAGGGGTCAGTACAGAGATCTATCCCATCATCTATTTATCCCCAGGACTGTGACTGTGACGAGGGGACATCCTCTGCATCTAGAGGAAAAAAGGTTTGTACACAAACATAGAAGAGGATTCTTTACGGTAAGAGCAGTGAGACTATGGAACTCTGCCTGAGGAGGTGGTGATGGTGAGTACAATAAAGGAATTCAAGAGGGGCCTGGATGTATTTCTGGAGTGTAATAATATTACAGGATATAGCTACTAGAGAGGGATCGTTGATCCAGGGAGTTATTCTGATTGCCTGATTGAAGTCGGGAAGGAATTTTTTATTCCCCTAAAGTGAGGAAAATTGGCTTCAACTTGCAGGATGACAGGCCGAACTGGATGGACAAATGTCTTTTTTCGGCCTTATGTTACTATGTAAATAGTGTTTTTCACTCTGTGTAGATGCTGTAACGCATTAAAACCGCAGACAAGTGCTGCACTACCTAAATGCACTGTATAGAACGCATATTATTGTTATATAACCCCCCTGCTTCAATCAGTTTTTGGGGGGGCAACTGGTAAAACACAACAGTAGATATGATTTCTTCAAATAGTGTTTTTCACTCTGTATAGATGCGGTAACACATTAAAACCACATTCAAATGCTGCACTACCTAAATGCACTATATAGAATGTATATTATTGGTATATAACACCGCTGCTTCAATCATTTTTGGGGGGAGCAACTCGTAAATCACGCCAGTAGAAATTATTACTTTAAATAGTGTTTTTCACTCTGTCTAGATGCGGTAATGAATTAAAACCCCATAGAAATGCTTTACTACCTAAATGCACTTTATAGAACATATATTATTGGTATAAAAAATACCTGCTTGCAGGGGCGTCGCTAGGTTAAAACATTCGGGGCCTGGGCCCCGGATGTTTTGTCCCATGCCCCGAATGTCCTGCCTGCCTGCTAGATGCAACTGTATTGCCGTACACAGAACGGCAAATACAATTGAATCTTATACTGGGAACAGGCGAAGGACCTTTGGTGACATCACAGGTCATGTGATCAGCAAAACAGGCTGTGATAGGATGACCTGGATGATGTCACCATCCAGGTCATCCTATCACAGCCTGTTTTGCTGATCACATGGCCTGTGATGTCACCAAAGGTCTTTCGCCTCTTCCCAGTTCAGGATTGGACCGGAGTCAAGAGGAGAAGGAGCCTAATAGTGATGTCTGTACAGGCGAGGTAAGTGAAGGGAGAGGCAGAGAAATGCTGGGAGTTGTAGTTATTTATTTGGGATGTATTTTAGGGCTGAAGGGAGGGATGTTATTGACATGGAACTGTGTGCTTGAGGTGGCTGGGGGAGGGAGGGATGTTATTTACATGGGACTGTATGTTGAAAGTGGATGGTGGGGGGGGGGGAATGATGTTTATGTACATGGGACTTAATGTTTAGGGTCCGTTCACACTTGCGTTTGGTGATCCGCTTGTGAGATCCGTTTCAGGTCTCTCACAAGCAGCCCCAAATGCATCAGTTTAACCCCAATGCATTCTGAATGGATGCGGATCCATTCAGAATGCATTCGTTCGGCTCCGTGCGGTCCCCCGTTCCATTTTGGAGACGGACCTCAAAATGCTGCAAGCAGCGTTTTTTGTGTCCGCATGGCCTTGCGGAGCCAAACGCATCCGTCCTGACAATGTAAGTCAATGGGGACGGATCCCTTTGCATTGACACAAAATGGTGCAATTGTAAACCGATCCGTCCCCCATTGACTTTCAATGTAAGTCAGGACGGATCCGTATTGGGACTTAGAAATTCAAATCTAATACAAACAAATTGGTCCTGAACGGATGCATTCGTTTGTATTATATTGGTGCGGATCCGTCCTGTACAAGTACATGAACGCAAGTGTGAAAGTAGCCTTAGGGGGTGATGTTTACATGGGATTGTGCGTTGGAGGCGGCTGGGGAGGAGGTGATGTTATATACATGGGACTGTATGGTGGAGGGAGGATTATAACTGCAGGGGGCACTGCAAATCCAGGGGACATTATAGGCATTCTTATTACTACTGGGGGCTCTATAGGAGGGTCTTGTAGATCTGCCTTATTTCTACTAAGCGCACTATGGGGGCCTTATTACTACTGTGGGGTCTGTAGGGAGCTTTATTGCCACTGGGGGAACAATAGGGGGCCTTATTTCTACTAGGGACTCTGTGAGGGTATTATTAATATGGGAGGGCATTGTTGAGGAGCATTATCACGGTTGGGGCAGTGTTACTAATAAGGGCATTCTAGAAGGGAATTACTATTGGTGGGACTATGAGGAGCACTATTACTATGGGGGGCAGTAATGTTTCTTTAGGATAGTATTTGGGGGTATGAGGGGGGGGGGGGGGTTGAGGTTTTGGCATAGAAAGCAGCAGGATAACACTGTGGGGACTCCAGTTGGGGGATAATGATAGAAAGTGAGGAAGCTAAGATGTCTGTGTGTCACACTCTGCAGAGACGAGGCGGCTGAGAGAAGTTGTCCAGACCGAGAAGATGATGACAGAGAGGAGACGTCACCTGGAGGCCCTGGATGTGACAGGTAAGTGCCGCTGTATAGCAAGTACAGCATAGTGCGGGGGGGGGGGCATATTTATTGGGGCTTGTGCCCCGGATCTTTTGAGACCCTAGCAACGCCCCTGCCTGCTTGTAATCATTTTTTTGGGTGGGACAACTGGTAAATGATTACAGTAGAAATTATATCTTCAAATAGTGTTTGTGACTCTGTGTAGATGCGGTGACGCAGCAAAACCACAGACAAATGCTGCACTACCTAAATGTACTATATAGAACGTATATTATTGGTATATAACACCCCTGCTTGAATCAGCTTTTTGGGGGGCAACTCACAAATCACACCAGTAGAAATTATTTCTTCAAATAGTGTTTGTCACTCTGTGTAGATGCAAAACTGCAGACAAATGCTTCACTACCTAAATGCACTATGTAGAACGGAAAATATTTCTATATAACACTCCTGCTTTAATAAGTTTTTTGTGGGGCAACTGGTAAAACACAACAGTAGAAATTATTTCTTCAAATTGTGTTTTTCACTCTGTGTAGATGTGGTAAAACTCATCAAAACCGAAGACAAATGCTGCACTATCTAAATGCATTATATAGAAAGTTTATTATTGGTATATAACACCCCTGCTTCAATCAGTGTTTTTTGGGGGAGCCAGGGCCGGCACCACCACCCGGCAAACCCGGGCAAGTGCTGGGGCCCCCTGCTCCTGTGTCCTGCCTGTTCTAAATTCTAGGGCAACTTACCCCAGCACGCAGACAATTTTCGCCATGTGCACTGCTGGGGTAAATGGCCCCAGAATTTAGAACAGGGTAGATGGAGTTGTTTCGGTAGATGATCGATCCTATGCTAGAATGTAGTTGTTAGAAGGAGGTCTGTGACATCACTTGTCACATGCTTCTTCATAGTCACATGACAAACCCTGACGACAGCAGCAGCTTGTGAAAGGAGGAGGGGCTGTGTGCCTGCAAGATGCTGTAGAGTCAGGTAGGATGTGCTGCTGGAGTACATAGAACTTGTGAGGGGAAGCATATGGAGCTCAGATATGAGGGGGCAGGTGGAGCACTCAGGGGCAGTGGGGTTTAAGTGGAGCGGAATCTGGTGCAATTAAGGGGGTTTATCATACAGATCCAGGTGTATTCTGAGGGCCATGATGTGTGTCAGTCTGTCTGTCTCTGTGTGTGTGTCAGTCTGTTTGTCCCTGTGTGTGTGTCCCTTTCTGTGTCTATGGCCTCATGCACACCGGCCCTGTGCATCACGGATGCGGACCTATTCACTAGTTGAATGGGTCCGCAATCGCTCAATGGGAAGCACTACGGAGTGCTTCCCTGGTGTTTCCATCCATGACTCCGCACCACAAAAAAATAGAACATGTTCTATTTTTTTGTGCGGACGGATCATGGACCCATTCAGGTTGAATGGGTCTCAATCTGTCCCGGCTGCCGTACGGACGTTGCCAGTGCATTGGGGACCACAAATTGTGGTCCCCAATGCACAGAACGGACGCATAACGGCAGTGTGCATGAGGCCTGAGGCATTGCTTAGACTCCATCCCAAAGTCTAGCTAGTGCCTAATAGGTTACAGTTTAGACCACCTTCTGGTACATGTTGATAATTCCCTTTTAAACCTCAGTCCATATCCCCTCAGTACTGGGAATCAGTGGGAGTCATATTATAAAGGTAACAAAAGGTTGGAGCATAACTAAAGGTGGAATTCCCTTTTAATGTCCCCTAAAGGTGGCCACACATTAGATAGCAGTTGGTTGATGATCGCACAGGTGTCTGTCCCCATGTGTGTCTGTCCCCATGTGTGTGTTTCTGTGTCTGTCCCTGTGTGTGTCTGTGTCTGTGTGTGTATGTCTGTGTCTGTCCCTGTGTGTGTGTGTTTGTCTGTCCCTGTGTGTGTGTGTGTCTGTCTGTCCCTGTGTGTGTGTGTGTGTCTGTCTGTCCCTGTGTGTGTGTGTGTCTGTCTGTCCCTGTGTGTGTGTGTGTCTGTCTGTCTGTCCCTGTGTGTGTGTGTGTCTGTCTGTCCCTGTGTGTGTGTGTGTCTTTCTGTCCCTGTGTGTGTGTGTGTCTTTCTGTCCCTGTGTGTGTGTGTCTTTCTGTCCCTGTGTGTGTGTGTCTGTCTGACCCTGTGTGTGTGTGTGGCTGTCCCTGTGTGTGTGTGTGGCTGTCCCTGTGTGTGTGTGTGGCTGTCCCTGTGTGTGTGTGTGTGTGTGTGTGTGGCTGTCCCTGTGTGTCTGTCCCTGTGTGTGTCTGTCCCTGTGTGTGTCTGTCCCTGTGTGTGTGTCTGTCCCTGTGTGTGTGTCTGTCCCTGTGTGTGTGTCTGTCCCTGTGTTTGTGTGTGTGTCTGTCCCTGTGTGTGTGTGTGTGTGTCTGTCCCTGTGTTTGTGTGTGTGTGTGTGTCTGTCCCTGTGTGTGTGTGTGTGTGTCTGTCCCCTTGTTTGTGTCTGTCCCCGTGGGTGTGGGTGGGTGTGTGTGTGTCTGTCGCCATCACCATGCCCACAGTGTTCCCTTTGTCTTGACGCAGCTGTATCAGGACATTCTGTGCAGGGCAAGATGAAGATGGAAGAGGAGGCAGCACCTCCAGCATGGAGTCTGTGGTAGAGGCACAGGGAGGCACACCAAGGGCGCAGGTAACACTACCACATGATCTACACTAGTGTTATCTGTGGTTTTACATATGACTGCAGGTAACACTACTGCATTTTCTGTACTCAGATAGCCATGACTGTGTTATCTATGCTGTTACATAGGACTGCAGGTGATATCTACTGTATTATCTGTACTCAGAGAGTTATCACTGTGTAAGGGGGCCCACTGAGACTTTATCGCCCAAGGGCCCACATGATCCTGTAGCCGGCCCTGGGGGGAGCAACTGGTAAATCACACGAGTAGAAATTATTTCTTCAAATAGTGTTTTTCCCTCTGTATAGATGCGGTAATGCATTAAAACTGCATACAAATGCTGCACTACCTAAATGCACTATATAGAACGTATATTATTGGTATATAACACCTCTGCTTCAATCATTTTTGGGGGAGCAACTCGTAAATCACGCCATTATAATTTCTTTCTTTAAATTGTGTTTTTCCCTCTGTGTAGATGTGGTAACGCATTAAAACCGTAGACAGATGCTTCACTACGTAAATGCACTATATAGAACGTATATTATTGGTATACAAAATACCTGCTGTAATCATTTTTTTGGTAGGACAACTGGTAAATCATACCAGTAGAAATTATATCTTCAAATAGTGTTTGTCACTCTGTGTAGATGCAGTGATGCAGCAAAACCGCAGACAAATGCTGCATTACCTAAATGTACTATATAGAGCGTATATTATTGGTATATAACACCCCTGATTCAATCAGCTTTTTGTGGGGGCAACTCGTAAATCACACCAGTAGAAATTATTTCTTCAAATTGTGTTTTTCACTCTGTGTAGATGCGGTAACTCAGCAATACCGCAGACAAATGCTTCACTACCTAAATGCACTATATAGAATGGATAATATTGGTATATAACACCCCTGCTTCAATCGTTTTTTGGGGGGGCAACTGGTAAAACACAACAGTAGAAATTATTTCTTCAAATTGTGTTTTTCACTCTGTGTAGATGTGGTAAAAACGCAGCCAAACCGCAGACAAATGCTGCACTACCTAAATGCACTATATAGAACATATATTATTGGTATATAACACCCCTGCTTCAATCAGTTTTTTTGGGGGAGCAACCGGTAAATCACACCAGTAGAAATTATTTCTTCAAATAGTGTTTGTTACCCTGTTTAGATACGGTGATGCAGCAAAACAGCAGACAAATGCTGCACTACCTAAATGCACTATATAGAACGTATATTATTGGTATATTAAATCCTTGCTTTAATCAGTTTTTTGGGGGGCAACTGGTAAATCACACCAGTAGAAACTATTACTTCAAATAGTGTTTTTCACTCTGTGTAGATGTGGTAAATTGCAGCAAAACCGCAGACTAAAGCTACTTTACCTAAATTAACTATATAGAACGTATATTATTGGTTTGTGGTCGTGGCAACCAAGAACGTACCGAGATCTACCTGAGATGCCCTACTCTAAAGCGGTCAGAGTTGTGCCGTAACCGCGTTGTGAAGGGACGCCTGAAAGAGGGCAAAAGACATACCCGTAGGCAGGAGTACTTTATTACAACATGATTACAAAACCAGACTCTGAAAAGCTATTGACATCTCAGTTTCGGGGTGAGGTATGTAACGGTTGAAACACGTGGAGCGCCAACGCCCTAATTTCTGAATGACATGCGCTGGCACCTGATTCTTGGAAGCCGCGGATGCAGCACCTATGCGGAACGAATGTCCCGAGATCGCGGTGGCGTCGCGCCCAAGCTGGCCACCAGGGAGCGTACGTGGGACACAAACTGATGGGTGTTGAGTGACGCCACCCCAAAGGGCAATAATGGACTATCTGGCCCGGACCCTGACAAGGCTGACAGTAGTTGACGGAGAACTGTGACAGGGCACCATTGATGAGACGTGGGGAAATAAGACACCGGTACTGGGGGGCCCACCTGTGAGGTTTTGGACGTCCTCAGCAGCAGCACGTAACCTTCGGCGTTTTGGACCAGCTGGCCGACTGTGAGAAACCTGCTGCTGCCATGAGAACAAGTGAACTCCCCAGGCCTCAAGAAGCCATAAAAGCTAGATAGATGGCGGATTTGAGCACCAGGCTGGGTAAAACCCCAAAAGGATTCCTATCCAGAACGTCAGAAAGTCTACGGAAAAGGAGCCCCGCATTTGCTCAAACCCTTGAGTGCGGCTTTGACAGCATGCATGGAGAAAACCGATGTCCGTTCGGGATGACTGATGGAGAAGAAATGTTGCACTCCCGACAGGTATGACCTCACAGTGTTATGAGAGAGTTTTAGTTCTGAGTGGCAGTAGCCAATGAACGCCAGGATGTATTCTACAAAACTAGACTCTTCCTAAGGACATTCCCCCTGAAACTTGCAAAACGCCTTCCACCCGGTGGTATATGCCCTGGTGGTGTTGGGGGAAAGGGACTTGGAAATCAAGGCGTGGGCCATCTCTAGGTGACTAGTCACGCTAGGATTAAGGATTCGTGAGGAGGGACGGTAGCGCCCGCTACATCTGCCTCTGGCATGACCTGCAAGAAAAGGGAGAAATTTGCCCTTGACAAGGCATCGGCAGCCATGTTTTGTGAACCTGGCACATGCGCGCTATGGACATGGAAGTGGTGATGTAGGGAGAGTTGTACTAGTTGTCTTAAGAGACACATAACATAGGATGATCTAGATGACCCACTGTTTACAATGTCTACCACTGCTGCATTGTCAGACACAAACAAAACAGACTGATTTACCCAACGATTGCCCCATATGTAGGCAGCTACCACAATGGGGTACAGTTCGAACAGTGCTGAGGAGTGGAGGAAACCTGGGATCTGTCTCACCTCGTCAGGCCATTTGCCCGCGACCCAGTGGGTGCCAAAAATAGCGGCAAAACCTGAGCTTGCGGCCGCATCTGAAAATACTACAGGAGAATTACACGACAACTCGGGAATGAACAAGAACACCCCATTCCATTGACAAAGAAATTGATCCCACATGTGGAGATCAGCTAAGGCCTGACTATCCAGACACACTGGGCTGTCCTGCTCCGGGGCCGTGGCCAGGAGCGCCAACAGGTGGGATATGAACGCCCTGCCCTGCGGAATGATGCGCATGACAAAATTTAACATGACCAGTAGTGACTGCAAATCGGCCTTAGTGACCACGGTCGTGACTGCAAACCTATGGATGACTTCTCTGATTCTCACCAATTTGTCCGAAGGTAATCTGGCTAACATGTCTTGTGAGTCTAGTTCAATGCCCAGAAAGGTGATAACTGTGGACGGGCCCTCAACTTTCTTGGGGGAGACCGGAACACCTAACTGGGAAAAACACCTCAACAATTTCCCCAACCCTAGGGGGGCTGCCCCTGGCCTCTCGATCAGCAGAAAGTTATCCAAGTAGTGTATGACAAATTCACAGTGGACCTTGTGTTCCAGAACCCAGTGAAGAGCCTGAGCCAACTGGTCGAAGAGCCACGGGCTGCTCTTGGAACCGAAGGTGAGTTTGGTGGAGAAATAGTAAAGATCCCTCCATTTGATGCCGTGCCATTGCCAGAGTGCTGGCATGATGGGAAGTAACTTAAAAGCATCCGATATGTCGGCTTTGGACAACATCGCCCCGGGACCTAACTGTATGATGATGGCGATAGCCTGGTCAATCGAAGAATACCTCATGCCCACTTCTTCTGAAGGAATAAGGGAGTTGAGGCTGGGAACCTGGGAGCCGTGTGGAGCTGATAGGTCGATGATGAGTCTCTCCTTTTTGCTAAATTTGCCCGTGACCACCCCCACGGGACTGACTCTCCACCGTTGGAAAGGAGGCACTTTGAAAGGACCGATCAGGAAACCTTTGTTCAGTTCGGATTCTATCAGTGTATCTACGGAATTGGGATTCCTCTGGGCAGACTGAAGGTTCCTGCACTCATACGTGAACTCTGGAGTCGTGACTAACCCTGCCCTCGTGAAATCCTGAAACCAGAAACTGCACGAACCCTGGATTGTGGTGACCTCGCAAGAATTCCTGTAAGCAGCTGGTATTGACCACACTTATGTAATTTTTAACCGACTTTAATGAGCACGCGACTCTGGGATGGGCCCTAAAACAGTTGGTGCAGATGTGCAACAGACGGCACAGCCCGAAATTACAAGATGCGTAATTATAATTGTTGCAGATCTGGGCCCTACCTAGCTGAACAATGGGCCGACCTAGCTTGTCCACGGAGCTGGGGGGTCTGAAAACATCGAGTGGTCCCGCTGTTGAGCTGGACGGGTACGATGAGGTACTGGCGGCTGACTTGTGACACCACTCTACCGAGTGGAAGATGGACTGACAGGCGGAACAGGAGGGAGCTTTCAGGCCAGCAAAGTGCCTGCAGAACAGTTCTGTGTCTAAGTTGGACCAATCTGTCACATGTTGGAACTGGGAAAGCGCAGCTGCTGCTTTGGCCGAAAACGAACAATGATAGTCATAAAACGAATTTCCTCCATACTTGTAACCCAACTCTGTAACCCGAAAGAGGTACAGATCGAGTTCCTCCCTCCTCTCCGGCCTGGCAGAACATATGACATCCCTAAAAAGGCTAAACGCCATGACAAATTCCGGGATGGTTAGCTTGCGGTTAAGCCTGTGGTCACGGCCTCTCAGCACCACCGAGACTTCCCCGCTAGCTATGACTTTGTTGTCAGACAAGTCTCTGGAGGCTATCAGCAATGAAGCGAGGTTAACATCCCTACCCTCAAGGATGTCTTTCCTGATGCTCATTGGCACGAAATGAGATGGAGCCACGTTGGGGATGGCCTGGACAGAACGGGTATCTCCTACGGCAGAGGTGGCAGCGACCGGGACCTCAGGGGCAGAAATCGGAACGACCGAGCCGTGAGACTCGATTAATTCCAACCTTGCCTGTATCGAGGTGACCGCCGAAGTCAGACTGTTCAACATGACGTGCAACTGTGCGAGTGACGTCTGCACCGTGGTCATAGGGGGATCGTCACTACTGAGCACTAAAGAGTCTTTCCACAGTCTATACAACTCTGCCTTCCTGGCGGAAGCCGGGAAAGGGACGCCCTTCTTCGTTAGCTCCGACATGAGCTTGGGAATGGTCCATGCACGTAGGGACGGAATACTGCCCCCCTCAGACATTCCTGCTGCGTTTTCGTCCACGGACGCCTCGACGATGTCTGATGCGTGTGACATCACAGCTGTGGAAACAGTAACATAAGTGACCGGCTAAACTGGACGACCACCAGTATCCGTGAAACTGCACGCAAAGCAAGGAAAAGTGTACTGCCCCCGTGTAGCTATGCACACTGACACAAAAGGAACCGTGAGGGAGTGGCCAGGAACCGCCACCCGGAAATACAACACGGGGGAAATGATCTACTTACCTACTCTGAAATCTACACTGACCACCACAGAAAGTTCGTGAAACGGCACAACCGATAAGCCACAATCACGTAATGAGATCAAGACAACTTGGACCCTGGAAGCAAACAATGAAGGTGTCAACTGTGGATCGTGCCTGCCATATGGAACCGTGCAGGTAAAACATGGAATGATTGGACATGAGCTATAAGCTGCAGGCGACCGGTAGAAGGGGTTAAGTCACTGGCTAAGATGTACCCCCCTCGACCGTTCCGGCGTTGTCACGGATCCCTGCCTATCTAGGTGGCACGGCGGCCCGTGCCAGACTTTGGTGAAAACGCAGAGCATGGCCAATGCGCCCCCCCCGCCTTCCACCACGATAACTGCGTGGGGAGCGCGGAGCTCCCTGGCACCGTGGCCCGAATGGGGGGACCCTCTAGCGTACTTGCCCCTGCCCCACGCCAACACAGAACGTGAGCCACGTGGAGGGCTGCGTGGCTCCCTGGTAGAGTGCCCACTGCGGGGGGTGCCCTCCGTCGCTCAGGGCCTACCCACCTGCCGGCTGAGCACTTCTACCGCGTGGGGAGTAGCATAGCCCTCTGGCTAAACCGATGCGGGGGGGGCCCCTGAATCAACGCGGGCCCCGCCACATCGGTCAAATGGATGTTGCCGCGTAGGGGGGTCACGTCGTTCCCTGGCAGGGTTCCCAGTGCAGGGGTGCCCCCCTTGCTCGAGGGGCCGACCCGCCACCGGCTGGGCATACCCACCACGTGGGGAAACGGCGCAGCCCCCTGGCATTTAGGAGCCGGGACAGGGGGGGCCTTATATGAGCCGGCCCCCACCCTTCACCGGTTGAGACGCGCCGCGTGGGGGGTCACGCTGCTCCGTGGCAGGGTGCCCAGTGCAGGGGTGCCCCCCTTGCTCGAGGGGCCGACCCGCCGCTGGCTGGGCACACCCACCACGTGGGGAAACGGCGCAGCCCCCTGGCATCTAGGAGCCGGGACAGGGGGGGGCTTCATGTGACCCGGCCCCCCCTTTGCCGGATAAACTGTGGCCCCGTGGCGCCGCACTCGCTCTCTGGCAGGGCGCTCAGTGCGGGGGAGCCCCCCCTCATCTGGGGGCCGACCCACCACCGGCTGAGCCCGCCCACCACGTGGGGAGGTAGTGCGACGCTGGCCAGATCGGAGGGGTAAGGGGGGGTGCCCTGCTCCATCAAGTGCCCCGCCCCCCTGCTGGTGAAGTGGGACGTCGTAGACCTGTAGCCCAGCCTGGAGGAAAAGAAGCGATGCGGTCCGGAGCATAGCCCCACTCACCTAGGGGCCAGCCGACTCGCCACTCCACTCACCTGCCTGCTGAAGACAAAGATGCCAGGTACAAGCGCACGCTTCCTGCGAAACTCTGCACGTCGTACGATTTGTGGGAGGGCACTGGCCGTTGAAGTAGGCAACAAAGCCCCTCCCACAAATACAGGCCAATGAATCGGCCTTACACATATAACACCCCTGCTAAAATCTGTTTTTTTGGGGGGCAACTGGTAAATCACATTATTAGGAATTATTTCTTCATATAGTGTCTTCCACTGTGTAGATGCGGTAACTTGGCAAAACCGCAGACAATCGCTGCTCTACCTAAATGCGCTAAATAGAACTTATATTATTGATATATAAAATAACTGCTTCAATCAGTTATTTTGGGGGCAACTGGTAAATTACGTCAGTAGAAATTATTTCTTCAAATAGTGTTTGTCACTCTGTGTAGATGCGGTGACGAATCAAATACGCAGACAAATGCTGCACTACCTAAATGTACTATATATAGCATATATTATTGGTATATAACACCCCTGCTTCAATCAGTTTTTTGGGGGGGCAACTGTTAAATCACACCAGTAGAAATTATTACGTCAAATAGTGTTTTTCACTCTGTGTAGATGCGGTAACGTAGCAAAACCGCAGACAAATGCTGCACTACCTAAATGCACTATATAGACCGTATATTATTGGTATATTAAATCCTTGCTATAATCAGTTTTATGGGGGGCAACTGGTAATACACAGCAGTAGAAATTATTTCTTCAAATAGTGTTTGTCACTCTGTGTAGATGCTTTGATGCAGCAAATCCGCAGACAAATGCTGCACTCCCTAAATGCAATATATAGAACATATAATATTGGTATATAACACCACTGCTTTAATCAGTTAAATTTAAGCACAGAGGACAGTAAATGCAGTGGCGGCTGGGCCTGAGGCAGATAGCAGTTTGGCGCATGTCCACCACCGAGGATTGCAGAGCGCTTCAGTTTGCCTCCTGTTTCTTCCGCCTCCTACTCTGCTTCCTCATCCTCTACCAGCTCCTCATCCGGTCAGCGTAACACCTTCACCACCAACTTCAGCACAGCCAGGGGTAAACAACAGCAGGCAGTTTTAAAACTTATCTGTTTACGCAGGAGCTGTGGACGGGCCTTGAAGAACAAACCGATGAGTGGTTTGTGCCAGTCAGCCTCAAGCCCGGCCTGGTGGTGTGCGATAATGGACAAAATCTCGTAGCAGCTCTGGGACTAGCCAGTTTGACGCACATCCCTCGCCTGGCGCATGTGCTGAATTTGGTGGTGGAGAGATTCCTTAAAAATTACCCCGATATGTCAGAGCTGCTGCATAACGTGCGGGCCATTTGTGCGCGCTTTCGGCGTTTTCACCCTGCTGCTCGCCTGTCAGCACTGCAGCATAATTCAGCCTTCCCGCTCACCGCCTCATATGCGACGTGCCCACAAGGTGGAACTCCACCTTGCACATACTGGCCAGACTGTGTGAGCAGCAGCAGGCCATAGTGGAGTTTCAGCTGCAGCACGCACGGGTGAGTCGCTCGGCGGAACAGCACCACTTCACCACCACCACCACTTCACCACTTCACTGGGCCTCCATGCGAGACCTGTGTTCCTTGTTACGCTGTTTCGAGTACTCCACCAACATGGCCAGTGCCGATAGCGCAGTTCTCAGCGTTACTATCCCACTTCTACAGGGAGTGCAGAATTATTAGGCAAATGAGTATTTTGACCACATCATCCTCTTTATGCATGTTGTCTTACTCCAAGCTGTATAGGCTCGAAAGCCTACTACCAATTAAGCATATTAGGTGATGTGCATCTCTGTAATGAGAAGGGGTGTGGAGGTGGAGTACTGGTTTGGGCTGGTATCATCAAAGATGAGCTTGTGGGGCCTTTTCGGGTTGAGGATGGAGTCAAGCTCAACTCCCAGTCCTACTGCCAGTTTCTGGAAGACACCTTCTTCAAGCAGTGGTACAGGAAGAAGTCTGCATCCTTCAAGAAAAACATGATTTTCATGCAGGACAATGCTCCATCACACGCGTCCAAGTACTCCACAGCATGGCTGGCAAGAAAGGGTATAAAAGAAGAAAATCTAATGACATGGCCTCCTTGTTCACCTGATCTGAACCCCATTGAGAACCTGTGGTCCATCATCAAATGTGAGATTTACAAGGAGGGAAAACAGTACACCTCTCTGAACAGTGTCTGGGAGGCTGTGGTTGCTGCTGCACGCAATGTTGATGGTGAACAGATCAAAACACTGACAGAATCCATGGATGGCAGGCTTTTGAGTGTCCTTGCAAAGAAAGGTGGCTATATTGGTCACTGATTTGTTTTTGTTTTGTTTTTGAATGTCAGAAATGTATATTTGTGAATGTTGAGATGTTATATTGGTTTCACTGGTAAAAATAAATAATTGAAATAGGTATATATTTGTTTTTTGTTAAGTTGCCTAATAATTATGCACAGTAATAGTCACCTGCACACACAGATATCCCCCTAAAATAGCTAAAACTAAAAACAAACTAAAAACTACTTCCAAAAATATTCAGCTTTGATATTAATGAGTTTTTTGGGTTCATTGAGAACATGGTTGTTGTTCAATAATAAAATTAATCCTCAAAAATACAACTTGCCTAATAATTCTGCACTCACTGTATGCCTCCTTGAAAAAACGCTCCTGGCGATGATGGAAGAGGATGTGGCACAGGAAGAGGAGGAGGAAGAGGGACCATTTTGTAGGGTTTCCGGCCTCTCATTCCCAAGTGGCTCTGAGGATGGGTTCCTGCACCCACAAACCCAAGGTACACAATGAGGAGGTGGAGGATGAGGAGGAGGAGGAACCATGTACACAGCAGGGTGGCACCCAGACCAGCTCATGGCCATTAATGGTGCGTGGCTGGGGGGAAACAGAGGACACAGACGATACACCTCCCACAGAGGACAGCTTTTCGTTGCCTCTGGGCAGCCTTGCACACATGAGCGATTACATGCTGCAGTGTCTCCGCAACGACCGCCGAGTTGCCCACATTCTAACTTGTGCTGATTACTGTGTGGCCATGCTGCTGGATCCCCGTTACAAGGACAACGTACCATCCTCAATTCCCTTCACTAGAGCGTGATCCTAAGATGCTCAAGTACAAGCGCACACTGGTAGATGCGCTGCTGGTGGCATTCCCACCTGACAGCGGGGGCACAGTGGAAGCACAAGGCGAAGGCAGAGGACAAGGAAGAGGTTGCCAACGCAGCTGGGACACCGCCAGCATCTCAGAAGGCAGGGTTAGTATGGCCAAAATGTGGAAAAGCTTTGTCAGCACGCCACAACAACCAGCACCACCAGCTGATATGGAACGTCTTAGCATGAGGCAGCATTTCACCAACATGGTGGACCAGTATGTGTGCACACGCCTACACGTACTGAATGACAGGTCTGCCCCCTTCAACTTCTGGGTCTCCAAATTAGGTACATCGCCTGAGCTTGCCTTTACGCTTTGGAGGTGCTAGCCTGCCCTGCAGCCAGTATATTATCTGAACGTGTGTTTAGCACAGCAGGGGGCGTCATCACAGACAAGCGCAGCCGCCTGTCCACAGCCAATGTGGACAAGCTCACGTTCATTAAAATGAACCAGGCATGGATCCCTCAGGACTTGTCTATACCTTGTGCAGAATCGACATGTAAACCGGCACTAACCAGCCATTGTTATCCTACAGCACAATTGCTCATTCTTATATTTTGGATATTTCCCACTCTTTTAGAGTGTACCCTAATTTTTAAAAAATTATTAATTCCCAAAACCTGTGTTGGCTACCTCGTCCTCCTCCACCCCCGCTTCCACCTACACCGCTACGTCCACCACCTCCTCAAACTCCTACTCCTTATGGAACTCCACCTTTATAAATCAATTTTTTTTATTTATTTGTAAGTATTTTATTTTATATAATTTCACTACTTTGTCAGTTACATTTTATGGTGAAATTCAGCAATTTTTGGGTGTATAGTACCACTGCTATACCTAATAGGTTGGTTAAAAAAAAATTAAAATTGTCATTTACATTTTCAGGCGAAATTCACAAATTTTTTGGTGTATAGTACCACTGCTATACCTAGTAAGCCGGTTAAAAAATATAAAAAATTGTCATTTACATTCTCAGGTGAAATTCACACATTTTTGGGTGTATAGTACCACTGCTATACCTAGTAGGCTGGTTAAAAAAATAAAAATCGTTAATTTCTAACGATAATTTGTTTTCCCTTAGTCCTAACAGCAGCACAGATGGGGTTAACTGCCCCTGTGGACTGGTAGGACCGGCGGAATTTTAATGAGCCCAAGAACCAATAAACGATCTTCAGCTCCCTGAAAGGGAGGAGATCACCCCCCAGCCCACCGTGTTTTTAACAAGCATAATGTATTTAGGGTGGGATATTTGTGTGCTGCTGTTAGGACTAAGGGAAAACAAATTATCGTTAGAAATTAACGATTCCCTTACGTCCTCAACAGCAGCACAGATGGGGAGATAGCAAGAAGAATCCCCTAGGGAGGGTCCTCATGCCTGGCAGAACTAAGAACAGTCTGCCCAAAAGCCGAAAACTCTGCCATCCTAGCATCTATCCTATAATGGGAGATGAAGGTTGACTCAGAGCTCCAGGAGGCCGCCTTACAGATCAACTCTAAGGGGAGGAGTCTTCTCTCCGCAACCGAGGTGGAGACCGCCCTAGTAGAATGGGCCCTCACAAACTCGGGAGGATCTAAGGATTGGGAGACGAAAGCTTCCAAAATGGCCTCCTTGATCCAGCGACTAATGGTGGCTTTAGACGCTTTACGGCCTTTAGACTTACCGGCAAACAGGATAAGAAGATTCTCATCTTTCCTGAACTCACTAGATCTATCCACATAGATCTGGAGGCATCTTGAAATATCCAGCGGGTCTCTAGCTGGAGTATCAGAGGAGGAGGCTGTAAACAAAACTGGTAAAGATATTACCTGATTGATGTTCTGGAAAGTAGGCACCTTAGGCCTGAAGTAAGGTAAAAACTTCAGGAGTACTCTATCCTGTAGAAAAATAATGTACGGGTGATTTGCGGAAAAAGCCTGCAATTCAGAAACTCTTTTGGCTGAAGCTATAGCCAGAAGAAAGACCATCTTTAAAGTCAGAAATTTAAAATTTACCTCCTCCAAGGGCTCGAAGGGGGGAGATGCTAGCCCCCTGAGCACTACTGAAAGATCCCACTGGGGGATAGGTTTCAGTATAGTAGGCTTTAGTCTTTCAGCTCCCTTCAGGAAGCGTTTGATGAGTGGGTCCCGAGAATGTGGCCTGTTGAGACAGGCCGAGATGGCATAAACCTGTACCTTCAAGGTAGCTGGAGATAGGCCTCTATCTAATCCATCCTGAAGAAATTGAAGTATCGCAGGAAGGGGCGGATCTGCAGACGCCACCTGTCTGGAATCACACCATGCCTCGAAGATTCTCATGATCCTGGAGTAGGCCTTCTTTGTAGACTCTGCTCGGGAATGCGACAAAGTTCTCAGGACCGACTCGGAAAGCCCTTCTATGTTGGGAAGGGACTGATCAACCTCCAGGCTGTCAGGTTGAACCTGTGCAGATCTGGGCAGAGGTGAGTGTCCCACGACACCAGGGTCTGCTCCGGGGGGAGTCTCCAGTATTGTCCCCGACTCATCTGAATGAGCTGGGTAAACCAGGATCTTCTGGGCCAAAACGGTATGATGGCTATTACCGAGGCCTGATCCTGACGGATTTTCATCAATACCCTCGGTATCATGGAAAAGGGAGGGAAGATGTAAGCCAGCCTGAACCTCCACGGTATTGACAGAGCATCTATCGCCAGGGGGTTGTCTTCCCTGTAGAGGGAACAGAACCTCATCACCTTGGCGTTGAACCTGGTTGCCATGAGATCCACTTCTGGCATACCCCATCTGTGAACTAGCTGCCTGAAGATCTCCGGATGCAGAGACCACTCCATGGTCGGTAATCCTCGACTTAAGCGGTCCGCTATCATATTGAGGGAGCCTCGAATATGAACGGCAGATAGATGGGAAAGGTTCAGCTCTGCCCACCGAAGAATTACCCCGATCTCTGACAGAAGGGGCAATGATCTTGTGCCTCCCTGTTTGTTTATATAGAGGACAGCAGTCATATTGTCTGACTGGACTTTCACTGCTTTGCCCCGGATCTGAGGCGCAAAGTGAAGGAGGGCTAGCCGGATAGCTCGCATCTCGCGAAGATTGGAGGAAAGATGCCGCTCCAGAGGAGACCAAGATCCCTGAATTGGGGATCCGTCCAGGTGAGCGCCCCAGCCTACAAGGGACGCGTCTGTAGTCAATATGACCCAAGCTGGTTGGGTCATAGACTTCCCTGCTGGTAGCTGAAACCACCATCTGAGGGAATTTCGGGTTTGACCGGACAGGGAGCACAGGGAATCTAGCCCCGCAGGGCTGCCGTTCCATAGGTGTAAGACCTCCGACTGAAGAGGACGGAGGTGCCATAACGCCCAAGGGACCGCATCCGCAGCCGCTGACATGAGCCCCAGCATCTTCATGAGTCCGGATAGAGACTCGACGAGGGACATAAAGGACCTTTGCCAGGTCCTGAATCCGCGCTCTCCTTTCTGGAGTCAACCGGAGGGACATCTCCACAGAGTCGACCACGAATCCTAAGTAATGGATTGAAGTCGATGGGCTCACATTCGACTTCTGCCAGTTGATAATCCAGCCTAGGCGGAAGAGAAAGGAGACTGCGACCTGAAGATATGGGGAGGATCGGAACTGAAGAGGCTATGAAAAGCCAATCGTCCAGATAAGGAATAATAGTCAGTCCTTGGAGTCTCAAAGCTGCCACCACCGAAACCACCACCTTGGTGAAGATGAGGGGGGCAGAAGAGATTCCAAAGGGAAGCACGGCGAACTGAAAGTGCCTGCAAACCCCTGAGATCTGGACCGCGATCCTGAGGAGTTTCCGGGAAGCGGAATGGATCGGAATGTGAAGGTACGCATCCTTGAGGTCCAGAGTAGCCATGACGTCCCCAGAATTGAGGATATGGCTGACTGACCTTATGGTTTCCATGCGAAACCTTGTTTTCCTTATAAATCGATTGAGGAATCTCAAATCGATGATCATCCGGAGATCTCCTGTCTTCTTGGGAACCAGGAACACTGGTGAATAAATCCCTAGGCCCCTCTCCCCTGCCGGTACCTCCTCCAGGGCTCCCTTGGAAATATAGTCCTGAATGTAAGAT
Source organism: Bufo gargarizans (assembly GCF_014858855.1). Classification (NCBI taxonomy): domain Eukaryota; kingdom Metazoa; phylum Chordata; class Amphibia; order Anura; family Bufonidae; genus Bufo; species Bufo gargarizans. Next base: position 217,700,929 of record NC_058085.1, on the reverse strand, counting down.
TCTAGGACCACCTGTTTGGCAGACCCGAAGCTTCGTGTGGCGATGAATCTCTCTGGGGGGAGAGAGATAAGATCTACCCGGTACCCGGCGGAAACTATGTCCTGGACCCAGGGGTCTGCAATCAACCGGCTCCAAGAGTCTTTGAAATGGGTAAGACGGCCCCCCACGGGAATCTGGGGGAGGGGTACGGGAAAATCTAGAGGAGACACTGCAGGGGCAGCAGGGCTTATCCAAGAGCCTCGAGGAGGCCCATAGTCAGGAGGGTTTTGCCTCCCTGGTGGGTTTGCGGGGGCGTCTCGGATATTTACGAGATGGCCCCCCCCAATCTCTGCGCCTAGACTGCTGCCCAGAACGACCTCCGCCCTTCTTTTCCTGTCTGGGGCATCCCCGAAAGGGCTGCTGGGGGAGGCTCTTCCCTTTTTTATCGGAGAGCCCCTCCATTATTTTGTCCAATTCGGACCCGAATAACCTATCTGGTTCGAAGGGGAGCCCACAAAGGTTAAACTTGGATGCGTTATCCGCAATCCACGGTTTCAGCCAGAGTGGTCTGCGGGCAGCTGAAACTAGGGCCATAGTTTTGGCGGCCAGCTTTAGCTGCATCTGGGAGGAATCAACTAAAAAGTCCATAGCCAGGTTGGCTGACTTGAAGGCTGCCAGGATGTCGTCTCTTGATACGCTCTGGTCCACATCCGTCTGGATTTGATTAAGCCTAGAGCGTAGATAGGTGGCTACCTCAGTGGCCGCAATGGAAGTAGATGCGGAGGCGGCGGCCGCCGCGTAACCCCTCCTAAGGGTGCACTCTGCCCTCCGGTCTAGGGGGTCCTGCAGGCTAGACCCATCGTCTGCAGGGACTAGAGTGCGCCGGGACAACTTGGCTATAGCCATGTCCACCTTGGGAACGGAACCCCACGATTCCACCAAGGGTTTAGCCATCGGGTACATGAGTCTGAATTTTCTGGTAAGCACTGGACCCTTCTCAGGCTTCTTCCACTCTGTGCGCATCACAGAGAGGAGGGTCTCATCCGCTCTAAAGACACGCTGTGTCCGACCGGCGGGATCGGAGGACTCCCCCATGTCAACATCCTGGTCCCCCGACCTGATGGACTTGAGTAACTTCTGCGTCTTTTCTGGAGGAAAAAAGCAAGAAGTAGATTCTTCTTCCTCAGAAGAAGAAGACCCCACTGAACAGGGGGTAGGTCTTTCGACCGGTGCGACCACCTCCATGGGAGTCTGAGAGGGACCTGGTAGCCTCTCATTAAGTAGCTGAACTACTCCCTTGATGGAATCATCCACGTATGTCTTGGTCCATTGGAACATCTCCTGCATCGTGGGTTCCGTGGATGCCGTGCGACAACTCTCACATCTGGAGTAAGGACAGCTGTCAACTAGGGGTGTGTTACATTCGTAACATGCCAAATGCTTCCTCTTGGCCCCAGCCTTCCGCTGATCCTCCTTAGGGGAAGCCATAGTCTGTAATGGAAGAAACAAAACAGGTCATAACACCTACAACATCAGGAGGTGGAGAAAACCAGACCTTAAGGGGGCCCACCAGCACTAGAAGAAATAGAGCTGAAAGAAGAGGAAGTACAAAACCCAAGCAAAGCAATACTGCAGGAATATCACAAAGCACAGGAGAGCTCTGGAGCTAACTTGTGAAAGCAACGCAACCAGAGCACTGACTGATGGGCTCTGGGCGCTTAAAAGGAGGAAACCCCGCCCGATGGGCGGGTTCCTGAAACGAGATCAGCACCACTCCCTTTTTTTTTTTTTTTTTTTGTATATGTGCTGCCAAAGCAAGCACTCAGAAAAACCAGAGCCTATACTGGCTCTACCTAAACGAAAAATTGTCTCCCCAGACTAATCCTAAGTCCAGGATGTCATTCTAGGGAGCCAGTTTAAGAAAAGGTGAGTTTTATACATCACCGCATCGCTTCGGAAAACCGGAAGTGACGTAGCGCACCTAAGGCGCGTCACTTCCGGGAAATGGCGGCGCCCATAGCGCCGCACACATGCAGTAACGGAGGAACGTAGCACCGTCTACAGATGATGAAAGAAGAGGGGAGGGGACGCCCCCCTCCCCAACGGTACCCCAGACCGAAATCGCCATGATCAGGCCTAAAATAAAGGCACTGAGATGCATAGAAAGCGAGCTAAGCTTTAAGGAGGGAAAAAAGAACCCCTAAGCAATCTTCAGCTCCCAAAGAGGGAGCGACACGCCAGTCCACCTGTCCAGAGGACAGAAAAAAACACGGTGGGCTGGGGGGTGATCTCCTCCCTTTCAGGGAGCTGAAGATCGTTTATTGGTTCTTGGGCTCATTAAAATTCCGCCGGTCCTACCAGTCCACAGGGGCAGTTAACCCCATCTGTGCTGCTGTTGAGGACGTAAGGGAATAAATGTAATTTACATTTTCGGGTGAAATTCACCAATTTTTGGGTGTATAGTACCAACTGCTATACCTAGTAAGCCGGTTAAAAAAAAAATATAATAATTGTCAGTTACATTTTCTAGTGAAATTCACAAATTTTTGGGTATACAGGAAGTGCAGAATTATTAGGCAAGTTGTATTTTTGAGGATTAATTTTATTATTGAACAACAACCATGTTCTCAATGAACCCAAAAAACTCATTAATATCAAAGCTGAATATTTTTGGAAGTAGTTTTTAGTTTGTTTTTAGTTTTAGCTATTTTAGGGGGATATCTGTGTGTGCAGGTGACTATTACTGTGCATAATTATGTCTCTGAGTATTGCACACCTTGTGCTTTTGGGCACTCCAGTGATGTTGCAGCTCTGAAATATGGCCAAACTAGTGGCAAGTGGCATCTTGGCAGCTGCACGCTTGACTTTTCTCAGTTCATGGGCAGTTATTTTGCGCCTTGGTTTTTCCACACGCTTCTTGCGACCCTGTTGACTATTTTGAATGAAACGCTTGATTGTTCGATGATCACGCTTCAGAAGCTTTGCAATTTTAAGAGTGCTGCATCCCTCTGCAAGATATCTCACTATTTTTGACTTTTCTGAGCCTGTCAAGTCCTTCTTTTGACCCATTTTGCCAAAGGAAAGGAAGTTGCCTAATAATTATGCACACCTGATATAGGGTATTGATGTCATTAGACCACACCCCTTCTCATTACAGAGATGCACATCACCTAATATGCTTAATTGGTAGTAGGCTTTCGAGCCTATACAGCTTGGAGTAAGACAACATGCATAAAGAGGATGATGTGGTCAAAATACTCATTTGCCTAATAATTTTGCACTCCCTGTATAGTTCCACCATTGCTATACCTAGTAGGCTGGTTAAAAAAAAATTTTAAATTGTCGTTTACATTTTCGGGTGAAATTAACCAATTTTTGGGTGTATAGTACCACTGCTATACCTAGTAGGCCAGTTAAAAAAAATAAAAAGTCAGTTACATTTTCCGGTGAAATTCACCAATTTTGGGTGTGATGTACCACTGCTATACCTAGTAGACAGGTTTAAAAATAAATAAATAGTCAGTTATATTTTTGGGTCAAATTCACCAATTTCTGCGTGCAATATACCCCTCCTCTACCTAGTTGACAGCTTAAAGGGACTCTGTCACCAGTTTCTAACCCCCCCTTTTATAACTATGGTTCTCTCCATGGTCCCCTTCTCATTACAAAGCTGTTGTTATAAGTAAAATCCGCCGTGTAGTTTTCATAAAAATCGCTTTTATCTAACCTGTCAATCTTCAGGATAAGGTGCCCAGGGCGTTTCTGATGGTCTGAATCTGCCGCTCTTCGCCGCCGCCGTTGGTGCCCAGCTCCTCCCATGATCCTTTCAGCGCCACCTCGATGTAATGCAATCCGCCTCCGGCTCTCCTCAGTGCCCCCTCCTCCTTTTCAAAGATCTCGTGCGTGCGCACAGGCCTGTGCCTGATGCGCCCGTGCGGACGTTTAGATTCTGCCTCGTTGAGCGAAGTGCGCATTCGCGCGCGTTCGCGCATATTCGCGCGCGTTCGCGCATATTCGTGCGCGTTCGCGCATGTTTGCGCGTGCGCGCGAATGCGCACTTCGCTCAACGAGGCAGAATCTAAACGTCCGCACGGGCGCATCAGGCACAGGCCTGTGCGCACGCGCGAGATCTTTGAAAAGGAGGAGGGGGCACTGAGGAGAGCCGGAGGCGGATTGCATTACATCGAGGTGGCGCTGAAAGGATCATGGGAGGAGCTGGGCACCAACGGCGGCGGCGAAGAGCGGCAGATTCAGACCATCAGAAACGCCCTGGGCACCTTATCCTGAAGATTGACAGGTTAGATAAAAGCGATTTTTATGAAAACTACACGGCGGATTTAACTTATAACAACAGCTTTGTAATGAGAAGGGGACCATGGAGAGAACCATAGTTATAAAAGGGGGGGTTAGAAACTGGTGACAGAGTCCCTTTAATAAATTTCAATAATTTTTCTGTTATATTCTTGGGTTGACATTGTACAATTTTAAACGTAAATAAACACCTGATATTCATAGGTGACAGGGACCTGGCCTGGCCACCCGTGATCACCATGGTAGGCGCATAAAAGAACATCGAAAGTTGATAGAGCAGATATCAAATTGGATCGTGAACATCACGGGGACGTGCAACATGGTGGGGCAGTAAGTGCGCACATGTCTACACAAGCTGACTGACAGGGGTCAGTCCCTGCAACTTCTGGGTCTCCAAATTGGACACATGGCCTGAGCTTACCCTTTACCCCTTTGAGGTGCTGGCCTGCAGCCAGTGTATTGTCTGAACGTGTTTATCATGACTGGAGGGGGTTATCACAGGTTATATTTCCCAATGTTTTGGGGTGTACCCTAATTTTAAAAATAAAATTTAAAACCAAAAAGCAGTGTAGGCTACCTCCTCCTCCACCGCCGCTTCCACCTACACCGCCACATCCACCGCCTCCTCAACCTCCTACTCCATATGGACCTCATCCTCCTAGATCAAGATTATTATGATTATTTTTTACCTACTTTATGCTATTTAAAGTCATTTCCCTATCCACATTTGTTTGCAGAGCACTTGCCATGCTCTTAACCACATTTTGATGCTATTTGCAGCCCTCTAGCCCTTTCCATGACCTTTTTACAGCCATTTTAGTGCTCATTAGTTCGGGTCCCCATTGACTTCAATGGGGTTCGGGGTCAAGTTCTGGTCCTGAACGCAAACTTTTTTCTCAAGTTTGGCCGAACCCTTCGAACCCGAACATCCAGGTGTCCGCTCAACTCTAGTTTTAAGTGTTAAAAAAAAAAAAGTTCAGGTTTTATGGGTTTTTTGTTTAGAGTAGGTTTATTTGTCCTTTGTCTAAGCGTCTTATTGTCTCCGTGTTTCTGTTTGTGTTAGTTGTTGAAAAAAAAAATAATAATTTGGTTTATTATTTTAGTAAGGGTATTAGTTAGGGTGTGAGTTATTTTAAGTTCCTTACTATAATTTAATTATTATTATTTTTTTAGTTTTTTATTTCTGATATTTCTCACCCATCGTCCCCGCCCCAATAAAGTTTCCCCTAATCACTTTTTATTTATTTACTTTTTTTTAAAGTTTAAATAAATAAAAAATATATAAAATTATAATGAGTGTACAGGGCCCTGCAGGTAGCCGCGGTCGTGATCGGGCCAATAGGGGAGTTGGTTCTGGTGCTGGACTGCTGCCAGCACGGAGCCGCTCCTCCAGCCACGGACAGGAGGGCGCAGGTGGCAGGAGCGGCCGCCTGATCCGTGACTTTTTTAGTTGTGGCAGCTGGCCCATAAAGTCACAGGATGCCGAGGCTGTGGTGGCTCTCGTGGTAGATTTGAGTGCCACGGAGACCTCAGCCCCGGCTCGCAGTAGCAGCAGCTCAACACCTTCTGTAGAAGCAACCCCCACAGAATTGTCCCCGCTCATGTTTGAACACGGGGACACTGAGCTGGACATTTTGGGGGAGGGAATGCAGGAGGGGGAATTACAGTTCAGTCAGACTAGTCAGACCCAGTCAGACCCAGGCGTCAGCGAGGGGACAGCGAAGCCCAGTCAGGGGCAACATGTCTGCTGTTCCCCTCAGTCCACCACTGTTTGGCACTGGGTCTGACATTGTAGATGAAGAGGAGGGTGACCTACTTTGTCAGGTGACAGCAGCACTGATGAAGGTAGGCACCCAAGGCAAACGATGCACCAGGTCACCAGGGAGCCCATTGTCAGCAGGAGCAGGCAGCAGCAGCCAGCTCCACCTGTGCGCACCGAGCCCCAACAGGCGCAAGCCAGCACCACCCCATCGGACAGGAGGTTGGTGCGGAAGTCACCTGTTTGGGCTTACTTCATCATGGCAGCAGATGATGTTACAGTTGGCACTTGTAACCTTTGCCATGCCAGGGTGAGGAGAGGGAGGTCGGTGGCTCGGCTGGGTACCACAACCCTCACCCAGCACATGTGATTGAACCACTGGCGGGAGTGGGAACAGATAAAGTGTGGTTGAAGCAGCAGTGCCACTGTACAGCAGCCGCCACTTCCAACAATTGATTCCCACTCCCCTGTTCCCTCTAGTAGAGGTACTGGTACCAGCAACCCTACCTTTGCCAGCAGTTCACCCTACTCTATCTCTTCCTCCTCTGCCGTCCGGTGCCAGCCATCTGTTGCAGATGCTTTTGAACACACCGCGCCCTACGCCCCCGGGGACCGACACGTGCGTTCACTCAATGGGCTCATGGCAGGGGGTTATTGCCCAACATCTGCTGCCTTACAATCTGGTGGACAGCAATCCATTTAGGCAGATGTTGGAGCAGGCCAAACCCAGATGGTGTGTCCCCAGCCGACATCACTTTGTTACTTTGCCAGGACTGGCGTCCCTGCCCTACAGCAGCACCTTGTGCAGAATGTATCCCTGTCACTGTTTCATGCTGTTAGAGACAGGGTGCATCTCACAACGGATGCTTGGACCAGCAGACTGCCCATTGGGTTTCCCTCCGAGGCGCCAGGGAGGGATCGGTGGCATCTGAGTTTGTGGTGCCGTCCCGGGGTGTCCAGGGGAGAAATGCTGCTCTCCCGCAAGCCACTGTCCAGAAGGCAGTAGAGAAGTTGGTTCCCATGTGCCGGGTGTGTTAGTGTCCCTGCTTCTGCTGCTGGGGTCAGTTCCTCTCCCCCTGGGTCATGACTCTGTCATGGTCCCGGTCTACTGTTGGGGTCCTCGGCGGCTGCCTCAAGTGCGCAGTCTGGTTGAGCTATCGCTGTTCATGCAGCTGAATAAGCATTTAGCTGCAAGGCTTGACTACACAAGGGGAGTAGTGTCACACAGCCAGGAGCAGACTTCACCATGGAGGGGCTGACAGGCACAGGGGAGCACCTCAATTGTGGTTGTAGGCTTTTTGGAAGGCACCATGAGTGCTGGAGTGACATTGAACAGCCGTTACAATTAACCCACATAACTTAAGTATCAGTGCTTCTTGTATGTGGACTTGACATCTACAATCATATCCTGTTTGCTCATTAAAAACGTACAGTAATCCAGTCCTCTACAATGATGATATCTTGATCTATATATAATGTATCGGTAACTTTATAGAGATAGGGTACCTAGATATTTTATTACAGGATGTTCCTTTTATATATTTATCTACCTACCTCATCTCTAACAGAAATGCCTGCATTATTGTCCCCCTAAAATATCTGCATTATACTGGCCTGGATTATAGTTTTTTTATTAGAGATTTTAAATCAATAACAATTGACATGTAAACTCGAACAAAAATAAGCACTGTTGCATTAGTTATGTTGGTTCTTTTTAACAACACTTCTTTGTAACTACAACACACATGGTGGCTTACAAACAGAGTGTAATATTTGCTCTTCTGGATGACAGTTAAGGTGCTCCCCTGTGCCTGTCAGCCCCTCCATGGTGAAGTCTGCTCCAGGCTGTGTAACACTACTCCCTGTGTATAGTCAAGCCTCGCAGCTAAATGCACACATGCCTCCTCACATACAAACGGAGGACAACAGAGCCACTGTTCAACCCTGCCAGTCCTACTGCCCTCTGGCTAGGAGGAATCAGCACACGGTGAGGCTGGTCTGCTACAGAGTTGATGTGCCTTATATAGAAAATTATAGCAGAATGGTGTTAGCATAGTCAATAGCTTCTCGATTACTCATAGAGTGTGTTCAAAAGTTAAAATAGCTTTTAATAAAACAATTAAAACTTGAAATATTGCCACAAATATAAATGTTAACCCATTACTGTTCTACACTATTAAACCTTTACTGTAAACTGTCTATTTAAAAAGAAAAAAAAAAAATGGGGGGGGCATGGTCTGGTGGGGGGTCCATTCATGATGAATTCACATTCCTGCTGCAAGGTTACATCCTGCTGCGGTCTGAGGTATATTCTTTTCATTTTGGTGTCGCCCCGGTTTGGTTGTGTGGACATTCCGGGGAACATATTCCTGCTGCACATTTTGCTGCTGCTGCTGCCTGTCATGGTCAAGCTGGTTTTCCTATGGCCCTTTTAACATAACATCTGCTGCTACTGCTGCTGCTGCCTGTGCTGCTGAATTAGGCCAAGCTACATGTGGCTCTGATAATAGACCACTTCTGAAATCCTTCTGTTGATGATGTTGCCTGTTATGATCATGTTGTGTTACACTTGTGCCTTTTTAAATAATAACATCTGCTGCTACTGCTGCTGCTGCCTGTGCTGCTGAATTTGGCCAAGCTACATGTGGCCCTCATACTAGACCACTTCTGTAATTCTGCTGTTGATGATGCTGCCTGGTATGATCATGTTGCATTACAATTGGGCCATTTTAAATAATAACATCTTCTGCTACTGCTGCTGCTGCCTGTGCTGCTGAATTTGGCTAAGCTACATGTGGCCCTCATACTAGACCACTTCTGTAATCCTGGTGTTGATGATGCTGCCTGTTATGATCATGTTGCGTTACATTTAGGCCTTTATATAATAACATCTGCTGCTGTCTGTGCTGCTGGGCCAAGCTACTTGTGCCCCTAAAAATAGACCACTTGTGAAATCCTGCTGTTGGTGCTGCAGCCTGTCATGATCATGCTGAGTTATCTATGGGCCTTTTTGCACAACATTACCTGCTTTGTTGAGTCGATAAATGTTTAGGCCTTACACTACATAGTTGACATAACAATGCTGCTGTCTTACATGATACTAGGTTCTTAGGGCGGTAGTGTTTTACGCCTTAAACAGTTGTGTTACTGCACTGGCTTTCGCCCCATTTTCAAAATTCCATACTTGATTTTAATAAGATAATAGGTATGAGGTTCCTATTGGATAATTACTGCATGGGCGATTATGTTTGTGGTCCATATTCATTTTATTTAAATTTATTAAACAACCATGTTGACAAAAATATCTTCTGCTCGTGTACAAAATTGGTTAGTCAGTTTGAGATTGTCAAATCATTGTCAAGCACCGAGCATAGACAAAACACATAACTAGATGGCCGAGAGTCCTAATATTTGTGTAAAAACTCTACAAAACATTATTAAAAAGTGTAAGAATAAGGCTACTTTCACACTTGCGTTCAGAGCGGATCCATCTAGTGTCTGCATAGACGGATCCGCTCCTATAATGCAGACGATGGGATCCGTTCAGAACAGATCCGTCTGCATTATAGTTTACAAAAAATTCTAAGTATGAAAAGTTGCTCAGACGGATCGGTCCAGACTTTACATTGAAAGTCAATGGGGGGATGGATCCGTTTGAAAATTGAGCCATATTGTGTCAACTTCAAACGGATCCGTCCCCATTGACTTACATTGTAAGTCTGGACGGATCCGTCTTGCCTCCGCACAGCCAGGTGGAGATCCGAATGCTGCAAGCAGCGTTCGGGTGTCCGCTTGCTGAGCGGAGGACAAACGGTGCCGGACTGATGCATTCTGAGCGGATCCGCCTCCACTCTGAATGCATTAGGGCAGTACGGATGTGAGAGCCTTCAAACGGAACTCACAAGTGGAGCCCCGAATGCTAGTGTGAAAGTAGCCTAAAGGGGACACGAAAAAAAAGCTGAATAATAAAGAAGGCCAGGGTATTAATATAGAAAAGCATTTTTTCTACACAGATGGCAGGGGCAATTTTCAAAATTATAATACCAGCATTCATCGTGATCACATTGTGCAATAGTAGTTCACTGATCATGAGACATCATGTTCTCACAAGGACCAACGACAGAGTCCAGACCTTCATACCTTTTTGAAAATATATTTTTGATTGTATATTTTTATATATATATATATATATATATATATATTTAAACAGGCAGTGTACTTACCTGCTAGTGTCTGCCATTATTTGTCCTAGTTATAACTGTTAACTTACGAGTCAGCATTCTAGTACTGTGTTAACTGTAGATGCTGTATGTCCTGATCGTGCATAGACAACCATCATGGATCTGGTTTTCTCCCTTGCACTTTACCAAGTAAAGAATTATGAATTCTCTTAAGTCTAATTTCACACTGGCGTTTTGGCTTTCCGTTTGTGAGATCTGTCTTGAGCTCTCACAAGTGGTCCAAAACAGATCAGTTTTGCCCTAATGCATTCTGAATGGAAAAGGATCTGCTCAGAATGCATCAGTTTGCCTCCATTTAGTCTCAATTCCGTTCTGGAGGCGGACACCAAAACTCTGCTTACAGCGTTTTGGTGTCCGTCTGATGAAACTGAGCCAAACACATCCGTCCTAACACACAATGTAGGTCAATGGGGACGGATCTGTTTTCACTGACACAATCTGGCACAATAGAAAACAAATCTGTCCTGCAATGGCTTTCAATGGTGTTCATGATGGATCAGTTTTGGCTATGTTAAAGATAATACAAACGGATCTGAATGGATGCATGCGGTCGTATTATCTGAATGGATCCGTCCATGACATACGGATTTATGTTGTTGTCTGTCGTCCTGGGAGTGATGGCTGATTTCCGTGTTGACCTTTCTAGATGGTTGGGTGTGACTGGCGTTATACTTATCCATGTGGAAATCCGGTTTTGTGAATGGAGCCGTATTGCAACATGTAAATATGGATAGATACTTTTCTAGTTTATGTTACTTATTGGCATTTATGTAACGAGCATTTGCACATGCTAATTATATATAACCATTGCTTTATAATTTTCAGTATAAACTGTGTACTATATGTTCTTGAAGCCATGTCGCCAGTTAGAGAATTCATATACTCAGAGTCATGTAATCACATGTTTCTGTCTGTACGGCGGAAGCAATGCAACAATATGCAAAGTATTACAAAATTTATGCTATGCAGATCCATGCTGGTTAGTTTTCTTACCCCTACCATTTTATTGTTTTAACATTGTTACTGTTTATGATTTTTTTTTTCTTATAATTATTCATTGTAAATAAATTTGTTATAGTCTGTAAAAGTTAAGAATTTATCCCATTTAATAAAATATTTTTTTTTGTAGTTATTAATTAGGGATGAGCGAACTCGAACTGTATAGTTCGGGTTCGTACCGAATTTTGGGGTGTCCGTGACACGGACCCGAACCCGGACATTTTCGTAAAAGTCCGGGTTCGGGTTCGGTGTTCGTCGCTTTCTTGGCGCTTTTGTGACGCTTTCTTGGCGCTTTTTGAAAGGCTGCAAAGCAGCCAATCAACAAGCGTCATACTACTTGCCCCAAGAGGCCATCACAGCCATGCCTACTATTGGCATGGCTGTGATTGGCCAGAGCACCATGTGACCCAGCCTCTATTTAAGCTGGAGTCACATAGCGCCGCCCGTCACTCTGCTCTGATTAGCGTAGGGAGAGGTTGCGGCTGCGACAGTAGGGCGAGATTAGGCAGATTAACTCCTCCAAAGGACTTGATTAACTGATCGATCTGCAGCTGTGGATCATTGAGCTGCTGATCCTCAATTGCTCACTGTTTTTAGGCTGCACAGACCGTTTGTCAGTCTCATTTTTCTGGGGTGATCGGCGGCCATTTTGTGTCTTGTGGTGCGCCAGCACAAGCTGCGACCAAGTGCATTTAACCCTCAATGGTGTGGTTGTTTTTTGGCTAAAGCCTACATCAGGGTGAAGCTGTCACACCAAGTGCATTTAACCAGCAATAGTCTGTTCATTTTTTGGCCATATACAAAATCAGGGGCAAGCTGCGCCTGTCACCAAGTGCATTTAACCCTCAATGGTGTGGTTGTTTTTTGGCTAAAGCCTACATCAGGGTGAAGCTGTGACACCAAGTGCATTTAACCAGCAATAGTCTGTTCATTTTTTGGCCATATACAAAATCAGGGGCAAGCTGCGCCTGTCACCAAGTGCATTTAACCCTCAATGGTGTGGTTGTTTTTTGGCTAAAGCCTACATCAGGGTGAAGCTGTCACACCAAGTGCATTTAACCAGCAATAGTCTGTTCATTTTTTGGCCATATACAAAATCAGGGGCAAGCTGCGCCTGTCACCAAGTGCATTTAACCCTCAATGGTGTGGTTGTTTTTTGGCTAAAGCCTACATCAGGGTGAAGCTGTCACACCAAGTGCATTTAACCAGCAATAGTCTGTTTATTTTTTGGCCATATCCCAGTCTAATTCTGTCACTAAATCCATACCGGTCACCCAGCGCCTAAATACTAGGCCTCAAATTTATATCCAGCTAAATCTGTCCCTAGTGCTGTAGCTGGGCGAGTTATTTAGTGTCCGTTCAAGCACATTTCTTGTTCTGGGTTGAAATACAATTCCCAATTTAGCAATTTCATAATTTAGTGGTTCCTGCTATATCAGAGCTATTTGAAATCTATCCCAAAAAGGGTATATAATATTGAAGGTGCACATTGGGTCATTCAGAATAACTTCACACACACCCGCTACTGTGTATTTCCAAGTCTAATTCTGTCACTAAACCCATACCTGTCACCCAGCGCCTAAATACTAGGCCTCAAATTTAAATCCCTCTAAATCTCTCGTTACCCGCTGTACTGTTGTTGCTGGGCAAGATATTTAGTGTCCGTCAAAGCACATTTTTTGTTCTGGGTTGAAGTACAATTCCCAATTTAGCAATTTCATAATTTAGTGGTTCCTGCTATATCAGAGCTATTTGGAATCTATCCCTAAAAGGGTATATAATATTGAAGGTGCACATTGGGTCATTCAGAATAACTTCACACACACCCGCTACTGTGTATTTCCAAGTCTAATTCTGTCACTAAACCCATACCTGTCACCCAGCGCCTAAATACTAGGCCTCAAATTTAAATCCCTCTAAATCTCTCGTTACCCGCTGTACTGTTGTTGCTGGGCAAGATATTTAGTGTCCGTCAAAGCACATTTTTTGTTCTGGGTTGAAGTACAATTCCCAATTTAGCAATTTCATAATTTAGTGGTTCCTGCTATATCAGAGCTATTTGGAATCTATCCCTAAAAGGGTATATAATATTGAAGGTGCACATTGGGTCATTCAGAATAACTTCACACACACCGCTACTGTGTATTTCCAAGTCTAATTCTGTCACTAAACCCATACCTGTCACCCAGCGCCTAAATACTAGGCCTCAAATTTAAATCCCTCTAAATCTCTCGTTACCCGCTGTACTGTTGTTGCTGGGCAAGATATTTAGTGTCCGTCAAAGCACATTTTTTGTTCTGGGTTGAAGTACAATTCCCAATTTAGCAATTTCATAATTTAGTGGTTCCTGCTATATCAGAGCTATTTGAAATCTATCCCTAAAAGGGTATATAATATTGAAGGTGCACATAGGGTCATTCAGAATAACTTCACACACACGCTTCTGTGCATTTCCAAGTCTAATTCTGTCACTAAATCCATACCGGTGACCCAGCGCCTAAATACTAGGCCTCAAATTTATATCCCGCTAAATCTCTCGTTACCCGCTGTACTGTTGTTGCTGGGCAAGATATTTAGTGTCCGTCAAAGCACATTTTTTGTTCTGGGTTGAAGTACAATTCCCAATTTAGCAATTTCATAATTTAGTGGTTTCTGCTATATCAGAGCTATTTGAAATCTATCCCTAAAAGGGTATATAATATTGAAGGTGCACATAGGGTCATTCAGAATAACTTCACACACACCCGCTACTGTGTATTTCCAAGTCTAATTCTGTCACTAAACCCATACCTGTCACCCAGCGCCTAAATACTAGGCCTCAAATTTAAATCCCTCTAAATCTCTCGTTACCCGCTGTACTGTTGTTGCTGGGCAAGATATTTAGTGTCCGTCAAAGCACATTTTTTGTTCTGGGTTGAAGTACAATTCCCAATTTAGCAATTTCATAATTTAGTGGTTTCTGCTATATCAGAGCTATTTGAAATCTATCCCTAAAAGGGTATATAATATTGAAGGTGCACATTGGGTCATTCAGAATAACTTCACACACACGCTTCTGTGCATTTCCAAGTCTAATTCTGTCACTAAATCCATACCGGTGACCCAGCGCCTAAATACTAGGCCTCAAATTTAAATCCCTCTAAATCTCTCGTTACCGCTGTCCTGTTGTAGCTGGGAAAGTTATTTAGTGCCCGTCAAAGCACATTTTTTGTTCTGGGTTGAAGTACAATTCCCAATTTAGCAATTTCATAATTTAGTGGTTCCTGCTATATCAGAGCTATTTGAAATCTATCCCAAAAAGGGTATATAATATTCAAGGTGCACATTGGGTCATTCAGAATAACTTCACACACACGCTTCTGTGCATTTCCAAGTCTAATTCTGTCACTAAATCCATACCGGTCACCCAGCGCCTAAATACTAGGCCTCAAATTTATATCCCGCTGAATTTGAATACAATACATTGGGCCAAATAATATATTTGTTGTTGTGGTGAACCATAACAATGAGAAAAACATCTAGTAAGGGACGCGGACGTGGACATGGTCGTGGTGGTGTTAGTGGACCCTCTGGTGCTGGGAGAGGACGTGGCCGTTCTGCCACATCCACACGTCCTAGTGTACCAACTACCTCAGGTCCCAGTAGCCGCCAGAATTTACAGCGATATATGGTGGGGCCCAATGCCGTTCTAAGGATGGTAAGGCCTGAGCAGGTACAGGCATTAGTCAATTGGGTGGCCGACAGTGGATCCAGCACGTTCACATTATCTCCCACCCAGTCTTCTGCAGAAAGCGCACAGATGGCGCCTGAAAACCAACCCCATCAGTCTGTCACATCACCCCCATGCATACCAGGGAAACTGTCTCAGCCTCAAGTTATGCAGCAGTCTCTTATGCTGTTTGAAGACTCCGCTGGCAGGGTTTCCCAAGGGCATCCACCTAGCCCTTCCCCAGCGGTGAAAGACATAGAATGCACTGACGCACAACCACTTATGTTTCCTGATGATGAGGACATGGGAATACCACCTCAGCATGTCTCTGATGATGACGAAACACAGGTGCCAACTGCTGCGTCTTTCTGCAGTGTGCAGACTGAACAGGAGGTCAGGGATCAAGACTGGGTGGAAGACGATGCAGGGGACGATGAGGTCCTAGACCCCACATGGAATGAAGGTCGTGCCACTGACTTTCACAGTTCGGAGGAAGAGGCAGTGGTGAGACCGAGCCAACAGCGTAGCAAAAGAGGGAGCAGTGGGCAAAAGCAGAACACCCGCCGCCAAGAGACTCCGCCTGCTACTGACCGCCGCCATCTGGGACCGAGCACCCCAAAGGCAGCTTCAAGGAGTTCCCTGGCATGGCACTTCTTCAAACAATGTGCTGACGACAAGACCCGAGTGGTTTGCACGCTGTGCCATCAGAGCCTGAAGCGAGGCATTAACGTTCTGAACCTGAGCACAACCTGCATGACCAGGCACCTGCATGCAAAGCATGAACTGCAGTGGAGTAAACACCTTAAAACCAAGGAAGTCACTCAGGCTCCCCCTGCTACCTCTTCTGCTGCTGCCGCCTCGGCCTATTCTGCTGCTGCCGCCTCGGCCTCTTCCTCCGCCTCTGGAGGAACGTTGGCACCTGCCGCCCAGCAAACAGGGGATGTACCACCAACACCACCACCACCACCTCCGTCACCAAGCGTCTCAACCATGTCACACGCCAGCGTTCAGCTCTCCATCTCACAAACATTTGATAGAAAGCGTAAATTCCCACCTAGCCACCCTCGATCCCTGGCCCTGAATGCCAGCATTTCTAAACTACTGGCCTATGAAATGCTGTCATTTAGGCTGGTGGACACAGACAGCTTCAAACAAACTCATGTCGCTTGCTGTCCCACAGTATGTTGTTCCCAGCCGGCACTACTTCTCCAAGAGAGCCGTGCCTTCCCTGCACAACCAAGTATCCGATAAAATCAAGTGTGCACTGCGCAACGCCATCTGTAGCAAGGTCCACCTAACCACAGATACGTGGACCAGTAAGCACGGCCAGGGACGCTATATCTCCCTAACTGCACACTGGGTAAATGTAGTGGCAGCTGGGCCCCAGGCGGAGAGCTGTTTGGCGCACGTCCTGCCGCCGCCAAGGATCGCAGGGCAACATTCTTTGCCTCCTGTTGCCACCTCCTCCTTCTCGGCTTCCTCCTCCTCTTCTTCCACCTGCTCATCCAGTCAGCCACACACCTTCACCACCAACTTCAGCACAGCCCGGGGTAAACGTCAGCAGGCCATTCTGAAACTCATATGTTTGGGGGACAGGCCCCACACCGCACAGGAGTTGTGGCGGGGTATTGAACAACAGACCGACGAGTGGTTGCTGCCGGTGAGCCTCAAGCCCGGCCTGGTGGTGTGTGATAATGGGCGAAATCTCGTTGCAGCTCTGGGACTAGCCAATTTGACGCACATCCCTTGCTTGGCGCATGTGCTGAATTTGGTGGTGCAGAAGTTCATTCACAACTACCCCGACATGTCAGAGCTGCTGCATAAAGTGCGGGCCGTCTGTTCGCGCTTCCGGCGTTCACATCCTGCCGCTGCTCGCCTGTCTGCGCTACAGCGTAACTTCGGCCTTCCCGCTCACCGCCTCATATGCGACGTGCCCACCAGGTGGAACTCCACCTTGCACATGCTGGACAGACTGTGCGAGCAGCAGCAGGCCATAGTGGAGTTTCAGCTGCAGCACGCACGGGTCAGTCGCACTACAGAACAGCACCACTTCACCACCAATGACTGGGCCTCCATGCGAGACCTGTGTGCCCTGTTGCGCTGTTTCGAGTACTCCACCAACATGGCCAGTGGCGATGACACCGTTATCAGCGTTACAATACCACTTCTATGTCTCCTTGAGAAAACACTTAGGGCGATGATGGAACAGGAGGTGGCCCAGGAGGAGGAGGAGGAGGATGAGGAAGAGGGGTCATTTTTAGCACTTTCAGGCCAGTCTCTTCGAAGTGACTCAGAGGGAGGTTTTTTGCAACAGCAGAGGCCAGGTACAAATGTGGCCAGCCAGGGCCCACTACTGGAGGACGAGGAGGACGAGGATGAGGAGGAGGTGGAGGAGGATGAGGATGAAGCATGGTCACAGCGGGGTGGCACCCAACGCAGCTCGGGTCCATCACTGGTGCGTGGCTGGGGGGAAAGGCAGGACGATGACGATACGCCTCCCACAGAGGACAGCTTGTCCTTACCCCTGGGCAGCCTGGCACACATGAGCGACTACATGCTGCAGTGCCTGCGCAACGACAGCAGAGTTGCCCACATTTTAACCTGTGCGGACTACTGGGTTGCCACCCTGCTGGATCCACGCTACAAAGACAATGTGCCCACCTTACTTCCTGCACTGGAGCGTGATAGGAAGATGCGCGAGTACAAGCGCACGTTGGTAGACGCGCTACTGAGAGCATTCCCAAATGTCACAGGGGAACAAGTGGAAGCCCAAGGCCAAGGCAGAGGAGGAGCAAGAGGTCGCCAAGGCAGCTGTGTCACGGCCAGCTCCTCTGAGGGCAGGGTTAGCATGGCAGAGATGTGGAAAACTTTTGTCAACACGCCACAGCTAACTGCACCACCACCTGATACGCAACGTGTTAGCAGGAGGCAACATTTCACTAACATGGTGGAACAGTACGTGTGCACACCCCTCCACGTACTGACTGATGGTTCGGCCCCATTCAACTTCTGGGTCTCTAAATTGTCCACGTGGCCAGAGCTAGCCTTTTATGCCTTGGAGGTGCTGGCCTGCCCGGCAGCCAGCGTTTTGTCTGAACGTGTATTCAGCACGGCAGGGGGCGTCATTACAGACAAACGCAGCCGCCTGTCTACAGCCAATGTGGACAAGCTGACGTTCATAAAAATGAACCAGGCATGGATCCCACAGGACCTGTCCGTCCCTTGTCCAGATTAGACATTAACTACCTCCCCATAACCATATATTATTGGACTCCAGGGCACTTCCTCATTCAATCCTATTTTTATTTTCATTTTACCATTATATTGCGATGCTACCCAAAGTTGAATGAACCTCTCCTCTGCCTGTGTGCTAGGCCTAAATATATGCCAATGGACTGTTGCAGTGGTGGCTGACATGAAGCCTGATTCTCTGCTATGACATGCAGACTAATTCTCTGCTGACATGAAGCCAGATTGTCTGTTACGGGACCTCTCTCCTCTGCCTGGGTGCTGGGCCTAAATTTATGACAATGGACTGTTGCAGTGGTGGCTGACGTGAAGCCTGATTCTCTGCTATGACATGCAGACTGATTCTCTGCTGACATGAAGCCAGATCCTCTGTTACGGGACCTCTCTCCTCTGCCTGGGTGCTGGGCCTAAATTTATGACAATGGACTGTTGCAGTGGTGGCTGACGTGAAGCCTGATTCTCTGCTATGACATGCAGACTGATTCTCTGCTGACATGAAGCCAGATCCTCTTTTACGGGACCTCTCTCCTCTGCCTGGGTGCTGGGCCTAAATTTATGACAATGGACTGTTGCAGTGGTGGCTGACGTGAAGCCTGATTCTCTGCTATGACATGCAGACTGATTCTCTGCTGACATGAAGCCAGATCCTCTTTTACGGGACCTCTCTCCTCTGCCTGGGTGCTGGGCCTAAATTTATGACAATGGACTGTTGCAGTGGTGGCTGACGTGAAGCCTCATTCTCTGCTATGACATGCAGACTGATTCTCTGCTGACATGAAGCCAGATCCTCTGTTACGGGACCTCTCTCCTCTGCCTGGGTGCTGGGCCTGAATATATGCCAATGGACTGTTGCAGTGGTGGGTGACGTGAAGCCTCATTCTCTGCTATGACATGCAGACTAATTCTCTGCTGACATGAAGCCAGATTGTCTGTTACGGGACCTCTCTCCTCTGCCTGTGTGTGTGCTGGGCCTAAATATATGCCAATGGACTGTTGCAGTGGTGGCTGACGTGAAGCCTCATTCTCTGCTATGACATGCAGACTGATTCTCTGCTGACATGAAGCCAGATCCTCTGTTACGGGACCTCTCTCCTCTGCCTGGGTGCTGGGCCTAAATTTATGACAATGGACTGTTGCAGTGGTGGCTGACGTGAAGCCTGATTCTCTGCTATGACATGCAGACTGATTCTCTGCTGTCATGAAGCCAGATTGTCTGTTACGGGACCTTTCTCCTCTACCTGGGTTCTGGGCCTAAATTTATGAAAATTGACTCTTACAGTGGTGGGTGACGTGAAGCCTGATTCTCTGCTATGATATGAAGACTGATTCTCTGCTGACATGAAGCCAGATTCTCTGTTACGGGACCTCTCTCCTCTGCCTGGGTGCTGGGCCTAAATTTATGACAATGGACTGTTGCAGTGGTGGCTGACGTGAAGCCTGATTCTCTGCTATGACATGCAGACTGATTCTCTGCTGACATGAAGCCAGATTCTCTGTTACGGGACCTCTCTCCTCTGCCTGTGTGTGTGCTGGGCCTAAATATATGCCAATGGACTGTTGCAGTGGTGGCTGACGTGAAGCCTCATTCTCTGCTATGACATGCAGACTAATTCTCTGCTGACATGAAGACAGATTCTCTGTTACGGGACCTCTCTCCTCTGCCTGGGTGCCGGGGCCTAAATATCTGAGAATGGACTGTTCCAGTGGTGGGTGACGGGAAGCCAGATTCTCTGCTATGGAACCTCTCTCCAATTGATTTTGGTTAATTTTTATTTATTTAATTTTTATTTTAATTCATTTCCCTATCCACATTTGTTTGCAGGGGATTTACCTACATGTTGCTGCCTTTTGCAGCCCTCTAGCTCTTTCCTGGGCTGTTTTACAGCCTTTTTAGTGCCGAAAAGTTCGGGTCCCCATTGACTTCAATGGGGTTCGGGTTCGGGACGAAGTTCGGATCGGGTTCGGATCCCGAACCCGAACATTTCCGGGATGTTCGGCCGAACTTCTCGAACCCGAACATCCAGGTGTTCGCTCAACTCTATTATTAATCTGTTCAACGTTTTGATTGTAATAGTTGTTTTATGAAAAAATGTATGTATTAACGAAAAAATGCAATTATGTTAATTAAATGTATTTATGTTAGTACATAAAATAATTTAGTTATTTTGAAAATGTCAAAACACTTTTTTTTATTAATGTTACTTTGCACTAATAGAATGGTTCGCTTTGTACTTAATATTTAATAAACACACCGTTTGTGTTTGAACTTACGGCCCATTTTATGATTGTGATCTGCTACTTGTCAATATTATAAATTGGCCTTTATAAAAAGCTCCCCAAATAAAATGCTTGGTAACCAAATTTTGGTTGAGAATTACGGCTGTAACCAAATAACTATTAACATGCTTCTTTTTCGGTAGTATACTGTTTTTATAGTTATTTAACACGTATGTCAGGTGCACAATACAGGGAATACAATACAGCTACAAACTACATGCTGCTGTTTGTTCCTGCAGAGTTAGTCAGGGCTATGTGTAGACCTTAAAAGAAAACGTTAACTAACCATCTGCCTGCTGCTTTGTCAAAAAAAAAATGATATTGATGTAGGCCTTGTAATCCAACTTTACCAATAACTGCTGCTATTATCCTGATCCTTACGAATGATGTGTAGCCCATATACACAACCGTTACCAATGACTACTGCTATTATCATGATCCTTTATGTGTAGGCCTTATACTACCCCATTTCTATATACCTGCAGATGCTGTATGTCAGGATACTGATGAGTTTGGGATGGACTCTAGGGGCCTTTACTGTAACCAAATGTTTAACAATTATTAAAGGGTTTCTACCACCAGAAATACTGTTATGTAGCTGACTGACATTAGTGATGCGCTAATGTCAGCACTACATAGCAGTATGTTTTTTACCAGTGCAGTTTCTAGGTAAAATTTCTCCCATCAAAACTGCTCAATGAAATCATATCAGAAGAGTACTTGCAACCGTCTCACCATATATTTTTTTTTGTATATATATTTTTTTGTATATATTTTTTTAATGCTTAACACAAGATTTATTGAGAGCAAAATAAATACACAAATTACTGCTTAAACTGCTAAAAGTCGCAGGCAGAGTGGTACATGAGAACTGCAGTACAGGGAGTGCAGAATTATTAGGCAAATGAGTATTTTGACCACATCATCCTCTTTATGCATGTTGTCTTACTCCAAGCTGTATACAGGTCCTTCTAAAAAAATTTGCATATTGTGATAAAGTTCATTATTTTCTGTAATGTACTGATAAACATTAGACTTTCATATATTTTAGATTCATTACACACCAACTGAAGTAGTTCAAGCCTTTTATTGTTTTAATATTGATGATTTTGGCATACAGATCATGAAAACCCAAATTTCCTATCTAAAAAAATTAGCATATCATGAAAAGGTTCTCTAAACGAGCTATTAACCTAATCATC
This sequence comes from Bufo gargarizans, assembly GCF_014858855.1. Taxonomy (NCBI): domain Eukaryota; kingdom Metazoa; phylum Chordata; class Amphibia; order Anura; family Bufonidae; genus Bufo; species Bufo gargarizans. Next base: position 217,679,203 of record NC_058085.1, on the reverse strand, counting down.
TGAATCAACTAATTAACTCTAAACACCTGCAAAAGATTCCTGAGGCTTTTAAAACCTCCCAGCCTGGTTCATTACTCAAAACCGCAATCATGGGTAAGACTGCCGACCTGACTGCTGTCCAGAAGGCCATCATTGACACCCTCAAGCAAGAGGGTAAGACACAGAAAGAAATTTCTGAACGAATAGGCTGTTCCCAGAGTGCTGTATCAAGGCACCTCAGTGGGAAGTCTGTGGGAAGGAAAAAGTGTGGCAGAAAACGCTGCACAACGAGAAGAGGTGACCGGACCCTGAGGAAGATTGTGGAGAAGGACCGATTCCAGACCTTGGGGGACCAGCGGAAGCAGTGGACTGAGTCTGGAGTAGAAACATCCAGAGCCACCGTGTACAGGCGTGTGCAGGAAATGGGCTACAGGTGCCGCATTCCCCAGGTCAAGCCACTTTTGAACCAGAAACAGCGGCAGAAGCGCCTGACCTGGGCTACAGAGAAGCAGCACTGGACTGTTGCATGTCATTCGGAAATCAAGGAGCCACAGTCTGGAGGAAGACTGGGGAGAGGGAAATGCCAAAATGCCTGAAGTCCAGTGTCAAGTACCCACAGTCAGTGATGGTCTGGGGTGCCATGTCAGCTGCTGGTGTTGGTCCACTGTGTTTTATCAAGGGCAGGGTCAATGCAGCTAGCTATCAGGAGATTTTGGAGCACTTCATGCTTCCATCTGCTGAAAAGCTTTATGGAGATGAAGATTTCATTTTTCAGCACGACCTGGCACCTGCTCACAGCGCCAACCACCACTGGTATTGTGCTCAATTGGCCTGCCAACTCTCCTGACCTGAACCCCATAGAGAATCTGTGGGATATTGGGAAGAGAAAGTTGAGAGACGCAAGACCCAACACTCTGGATGAGCTTAAGGCCTCTATCAAAGCATCCTGGGCCTCCATAACACCTCAGCAGTGCCCAGGCTGATTGCCTCCATGCCACGCCGCATTGAAGCAGTCATTTCTGCAAAAGGATTCCCGACCAAGTATTGAGTGCATAACTGAACATAATTATTTGAAGGCTGACTTTTTTTGTATTAAAAACACTTTTCTTTTATTGGTCAGATTAAATATGCAAATTTTTTTAGATAGGAATTTGGGGTTTTCATGAGCTGTATGCCAAAATCATCAATATTAAAACAATAAAAGGCTTGAACTACTTCAGTTGGTGTGTAATGAATCTAAAATATATGAAAGTCTAATGTTTATCAGTACATTACAGAAAATAATGAACTTTATCACAATATGCTAATTTTTTTAGAAGGACCTGTAGGCTCGAAAGCCTACTACCAATTAAGCATATTAGGTGATGTGCATCTCTGTAATGAGAATGGATGTGGTCTAATGACATCAACACCCTATATCAGGTGTGCATAATTATTAGGCAACTTCCTTTCCTTTGGCAAAATGGGTCAAAAGAAGGACTTGACAGGCTCAGAAAAGTCAAAACTAGTGAGATATCTTGCAGAGGGATGCAGCACTCTTAAAATTGCAAAGCTTCTGAAGCGTGATCATCGAACAATCAAGCATTTCATTCAAAACAGTCAACAGGGTCGCAAGAAGCGTGTGGAAAAACCAAGGCGCAAAATAACTGCCCATGAACTGAGAAAAGTCAAGCGTGCAGCTGCCAAGATGCCACTTGCCACCAGTTTGGCCATATTTCAGAGCTGCAACATCACTGGAGTGCCCAAAAGCACAAGGTGTGCAATACTCAGACATGGCCAAGGTAAGAAAGGCTGAAAGACGACTACCACTGAACAAGACACACAAGCTGAAACGTCAAGACTGGGCCAAGAAATATCTCAAGACTGATTTTTCTAAGGTTTTATGGACTGATGAAATGAGAGTGAGTCTTGATGGGCCAGATGGATGGGCCCGTGGCTGGATTGGTAAAGGGCAGAGAGCTCCAGTCCGAGGATGGAGTCAAGCTCACCATGGAGATGGTTGAGGATGGAGTCAAGCTCAACTCCCAGTCCTACTGCCAGTTTCTGGAAGACACCTTCTTCAAGCAGTGGTACAGGAAGAAGTCTGCATCCTTCAAGAAAAACATGATTTTCATGCAGGACAATGCTCAATCACATGTGTCCAAGTACTCCACAGCGTGGCTGGCAAGAAAGGATATAAAAGAAGAAAATCTAATGACATGGCCTCCTTGTTCACCTGATCTGAACCCCATTGAGAACCTGTGGTCCATCATCAAATGTGAGATTTACAAGGAGGGAAAACAGTACACCTCTCTGAACAGTGTCTGGGAGGCTGTGGTTGCTGCTGCACGCAATGTTGATGGTGAACAGATCAAAACACTGACAGAATCCATGGATGGCAGGCTTTTGAGTGTCCTTGCAAAGAAAGGTGGCTATATTGGTCACTGATTTGTTTTTGTTTTGTTTTTGAATGTCAGAAATGTATATTTGTGAATGTTGAGATGTTATATTGGTTTCACTGGTAAAAATAAATAATTGAAACAGGTATATATTTGTTTTTTGTTAAGTTGCCTAATAATTATGCACAGTAATAGTCACCTGCACACACAGATATCCCCCTAAAATAGCTAAAACTAAAAACAAACTAAAAACTACTTCCATAAATATTCAGCTTTGATATTAATGAGTTTTTTGGGTTCATTGAGAACATGGTTGTTGTTCAATAATAAAATTAATCCTCAAAAATACAACTTGCCTAATAATTCTGCACTCCCTGTATAAAGGAAGGCAATACCCTTAGAAGAGTAGTCATGAAATGCAATCATCAATAATGTGCAAAACCAAAAAACTGTCATGTTAGCATTTAATAACTAACTAAAACCCAATCACAGCAGGTCTCAACTAGCACACGCAAGTAAATGTACAAAAACCAAGTAACATATAAAACCAGATTCAAAGCATAGATGGCAAGGCAGATTACTGTATACTGTACATAAAATGTATGGAGGTTACACCATGCCGGACAATATAACCTCTATGCCATGCTGTACAATAAACAGTATAACCCCTACACAGTGTAGAGGTATACTGTATATTGTGTGGCACAGTGTAGGCTATATGTGTATAACATAAACATACTCCACATGAAAACTTACAATTACTTGGCTTGGCCCCTGGGGATCTCGGACGCTACTTTAACACTTTGGTTGGGGGGCTTGGTGGAGCTGATGAGGTGATTTATCCTAATGAGAAAGATTTCATAATAAGGATTTGGAGAAGGGGCAGAGGGATAGCAGAGCAGGGAGAGGCTGGTGCTGCTACTAGGGGGTCATACCATGGGGGAGTAATAAAGCCCACCATAATGCCCCCCCCAGTAGAAATAATTGTGCAAAACATACCCCCTTGTAATGCCGCCAGTTGAGCTAATGTTCCCATAATGTGCCAATATAAAATAGCCCTTCTCAGTGCCCCCGTAGATGACCCCATAGTGCTCCTCTCCCCCCTTCCCCATAGTACCCACCATAATGTGTCCCAGTATAAAATGCCCCTATACAGAACCCTACCATATAAAATACCCCTTCTTTTTAACCTCAGTAGATGCCCCTATAGTGCCACACAGTAATGTGCCAGTAATAAGTGCCCCAATAGATGCCCCCCATTCATGTGCCAGTGAGATGTGCCCCCATAGATGCCCCCTAATCATGTGCCAGTAAGATGTGCCCCCATAGATTCCCCCAATCATGTGCCAATAATAAGAACCCCTATAGATACCCCCAATCATGTTCCAGTAATAAGAGCCCCCCCACCATCAAGTGCCATTAATCAGAGTGCCCCCCTTTTGTGCCAGTAGCCCCCCTATCAAGTGCCAGTAGCCCCCCTATCAAGTGCCAGTAGCCCCCCTTATGTGCCAGTAGCCCCTTTATGTGCCAGTAGTCCCCCTTATGTGCCAGTAGCCTCCTATCATGTGCCAGTAGCTCCCCTTTTGTGCCAATAGCCCCCCTTATGTGCCAGTAGCCCCCCTTATGTGCCAGTAGTCCCCCTTATGTGCCAGTAGCCTCCTATCATGTGCCAGTAGCCCCCCAATGTGCCAGTATCAAGTGCCTTTCTCCTTCCCACTCCCCCCATATGTGCCAGTATCATAGTTCCATCTTCCCCCTCCCAATGTGCCAGTATCAAGTGCCTCTCTCCTTCCCACCCCCCCATGTGCCAGTATCATAGTGCCAACCCCCCCATGTGCCAGTATCAAGTGCCTCTCTCCTTCCCCCATGTGCCAGTATCAGGTGCCAACCCCCCGCCCCCATGTGCCAGTATCAAGTGCCTCTCTCCTTCCCCCATGTGCCAGTATCAGGTGCCAACCCCCCTCCCCCATGTGCCAGTATCAAGTGTCTCCCGCTCCCCCATGTGGCAGTAACAGTCGGGTATTTAAAAAAAAAGACACATACTTAAATCATGTCAGTGATGCGATACAGGCCTCTTCCGGTCTGTGTCCCGCGCTGTATGTCCATATATGAGTCAGTGCTTGTGTATTCTAATTTAGCCTGTATTTCAGAAAAGTTTCTGCTGGGAGTCGAACCCACGACCTTCTGTATCAGAGGTAAGGCACTTAACCACACAGCTATAAGAGCTGCATAGCCATTGACTGAAAAAATATGAGACTTATACTGTAGACTCGTTTATAGCTTTGATAGCTAGTGTACATCCATACACATGAAAGCTGCCCCAGCACACTTAGCCTTCTATATCTCTATATATGATAGCTGCCCCAGCACACCCAGCTCTGCTAAATCTATACACACGACAGTTGCCCCAGCACACCCAGCTCTGCATGAACCCAGTGCAGACGAGCCCCCTCCCCATATACCACAATTCGCACCAAAGTGGCGGCCTGGCTCCCGCCCATGGTCAACTTGGACGATAATCGGCTGCACCAACCCACATCACCCCACGATTTTACCTCCACCAGAACTGTACTACCAAAAGTACAACCTAACCAAGGTGAGTAGCAACCACTCACCCTGGCTAGGAGCAAATAACAACATATCTTGTCAACCACCACCTATGAGCGCCTTCTCCCCTTTTCTCTTTGGCCATTTAATGACATCTATACACATGACAGCTGCCCCAGCACACTCAGCCCTGCTATATCTCTATATATCTATCTACTGTGTAGTAATACTTAGAGATATATAGATATAGCAGAGCTGAGTGTGCAGTATCATAGTGTCATAGCACACTCAGCACTACTATATCTCTATATATGACAGCTGCCCCAGCACACCCAGCTGTACTACATCTATACACATGACAGCTGCCCCTACACACTCAGCTCTGCTATATCTCTATATATCTTTCTACTGTATAGTAATACTTCGAGATATATAGATATAGCAAAGCTGAGTGTGCAGGGGCAGCTGTCATGTGTATAGATGTAGCAGAGCTGCGTGTGCTTGGGCAGCTGTTATATATAGAGATATAGTAGAGCTGAGTGTGCTGGGGCAGCTGTCATGTGTAATAGATGTAGCAGAGCTGGGTGTGCTGGGGCAGCTATCATATATATAGAGATACCGCAGAGCTGAGTGTGCTGGGGTAGCTGTCATGTGTATAGATGTACACTGGCTATAACAGCTATAACAGAGTCTACAGTAGAAGTCTCATATTTTTTTCAGTCAGTGGCTATGCAGCTTTTATAGCTGTGTGGGTAAGTGCTTTGCCTCTGATACAGGCTTCGAATCCCAGCAGACACATCTCTCCTGAGGATGCCAATACAGATGAACATGCCTGGGATTTGTCAGATTGGAATCTCGTAAATGAGAAGCGTGCAAGTTGTGACACAGGCGCAGGGCGTCTATAAAGTAGTAAGGGTGCTGCTGGGAGGTGAGAGAAGGTGTGGTGTTTGTGGCAGTCGCTACATTCGCTGCCGGCGCTGACAACGCCCCGGGCGGCCACCCGGCCCGCCCGGTCCAGGAAACAGCCCTGTTTTTTACATTTCTACATGCGGCCGTTCTGATAAAATAAACACTTTTATCATATGCTAATGAGCCTCTAGGTGCTATGTGGACGTAAAATCATCACTCACCCTTTATCCCGCCCAGGTCACTTGTTCTGCCCGCCCCGCTCCTCTTGATCGATGTCACGGTTTGCAGCATCACTGACGAAATCCCGCGCCTGCTCCGTTCACTTCTGTATTCGGCGCAGGCACAGTGAGTGAAGGCCACTCTCCTGATGCCGGCTTCCTCACTGTGACATAGTCGGCGCAGGTGCAGTAAGGAATCCGGCACCAGGAGCGCATCATTCACTCACTGTGCCTGTGCCGAATATAGAAGTGAATGGCGCAGGTGCAGTATTTCGTCAGCGATGCTGCGAACCGTGACATCAATCAAGAGGAGCGGGCAGAACAGGGGACCTGGGCGGGATAAAGGGTGAGTAGACGGAGCCTCTAGGTGCTGATTTTACGCATCGCTAATGTCAGTCAGCTACATAACGGTATTTCTGGTGGTAGAAACCCTTTAATAAACCTTTGTTATTTTTTAATTAAAAAAACATGAAACAATATAATTTAACAATAAAAGGTTTGTTAATAGAAAAATATAATGAACACTAGGGCAAGGCTTTTATTTTGTCGTGGAGGTTTAAAAGCACTTCCACGGCCTTAGTGTGTTTCTCCTCCATTATGCACAATCTGGGCATGGTGCTCCCGGAGTACTTAAAAAAATATATATTATTACTTTGTCATCATATTAAAAGTTATTTTGTGATTATTATATCAAGCTTTTGACTAATGATGATTGTAGGAGCAACACAGACTGTTAAGAAGCACTTCTTCTGAGGTTCTGTCTACATAAAATCAGTTTGTTGAATGTATAATCTGCCATTGTAACCGGAATAGTCTGTGGCATACAGGTTATAATTTACCTCTGCTATGTCAGCTGTAACAGAAAGTTTGAACTATTGGTATGAATGAGAAGTCCCCAAGAGCGTATCCAGGTGCGACAACTGTTAGCCACAAAGGGCACCACATTCTCTAACGCTGTCACGGATGGTGTACAGGAAACAAGACAAAGCAACATGCATATATGACTCACTGGATCCAAAGCTAAGGAACCAAAAGGGAGACCCCTGCACAAGGCCTAGCACTTTCCCTGGCTGCTCAGCCTATGCAAAGATCCCAAAGGTGGATGGTTGCATATCCACGTACCTCGACTATATAACCCCTAAACACCCTACAATAGTGAGGGGACACGACCACCGGCTCCCTACACCAGACACGGAGGGAGTCAGGGTCACCTGGGATCCAGCAATCAGAAAATAACAGATAAATGTACAGCACTTAACTTTGTAGCAGACTGGGAAACAGAATCAGCACGCACACACACACTCCAGGAAGAAGTATAAGCCGCCCAGTAAAGCATTATGGGGAGGAATTTAAAGGGAAGCAATCAGTCCAACTACATGACAGCTGAGAGAGGCTAACGAGATGAGGAACTGAATACCACAACAAAGAAAACTCAAGGAGGAGGTTCTGAAAGGCCTCTGTCAGAGCTTCTCACCTGTCTGGTTGTGAAAGTACCCCTCCCTCCACGAGTGGACTCCGGACACTCAGAACCCACCTTCTCAGGATGGGACCTATGGAAAGCCCTGATGAGACGAGAGGCCTTAATGTCCGTCACTGGGACCCACATCCTCTTCTCAGGACCATAACCCTCCCAATGAACAAGGTACTGAAGAGAACCGCGGACAAGACGAGAATTCACAATCCTAGAGACCTGAAATTCAAGATTCCCATCAACCATAATCGGAGGAGGAGGCAAATGCGAGGGTACAATGGGTTGAACATAAGGTTTCAATAAGGACTTATGAAAAACATTATGGATGTTCCAAGTCTGAGGAAGATCAAGACGGTAGGCAACAGGATTGATGACAGACAGGATTTTGTAAGGCCCAATAAACCTAGGACCCAACTTCCAGGAGGGAACCTTCAATTTGATATTCTTGGTAGACAACCACACCAGATCACCAACATTCAGGTCCGGACCAAGCACACGTCTCTTATCTGCCACACGCTTATATCTCTCACTCATTCTCTTTAGATTATCCTGAATCTTTTGCCAAATAGATGACAAAGACGAGGAGAATCTGTCCTCATCAGGTAAACCAGAAGACCCCTCTCCCGAGAAAGTCTCAAACTGCGGATGAAACCCATATGCACCAAAAAATTGTGACTTATCGGAGGACTCCTGATGACTGTTATTTAAAGCAAACTCAGCAAGGGACAAAAAAGAACACCAATCCTCTTGATTCTCCGCCACAAAACAGCCCCCAGATATGCCTCCAGATTCTGATTGACGCGCTCTGTCTGGCCATTCGACTGCGGGTGGAAAGCAGAAGAGAATGACAACCGAACCCCCAAGCGAGAACAGAAAGCCTTCCAGAATCTGGAAACAAACTGCGTGCCCCTATCAGAGACTATGTCTGAAGGAATACCGTGCAATTTGACAATGTGATCAATAAATGCCTGCGCCAGCGTCTTAGCATCGGGCAAACCAGGAAAAGGGATGAAATGCACCATTTTGCTAAAACGGTCCACCACCACCAGAATCACAGTCTTCCCCGAGGAACAAGGCAGGTCCGTTATGAAGTCCATGGACAGATGCGTCCAAGGACGGGAAGGAATGGGTAGGGGAAGGAGAGGACCTGATGGCCGTGAATGAGGGACTTTGGCACGAGCGCACGTCTCGCAGACTGCCACAAAACCCTCAACCGACTTACGAAGCACAGGCCAACAGAACCTCTGAGCGATGAGATCCAGTGTGGCTCTTGCCCTAGGGTGCCCAGCAAGGACCATATCGTGGTGTTCCTTAAAAATTTTGTGTCTTAAAGCGAGAGGCACAAACAACCTCCCAGGAGGACAAAGATCAGGAGCCTCTGACTGGGCTGCCTGCACCTCTGCCTCCAATTCAGAAAAAAGAGCAGAGACCACCACACTTTCAGCCAAAATGGGACCCGGGTCTTCAAAATTCCTGCCTCCCGGAAAACAACGTGACAGGGCATCTGCCTTCACATTCTTAACTCCACGACGGAACGTGACAACAAAATTTAAATCTTGAAAAGAACAAAGACCATCTGGCTTGTCTCTGGTTCAGACGCTTGGCTGACTCCAAGTAGGCCAGATTTTTATGGTCAGTAAACACGGTAATAGGGTGTCTGGCTCCCTCCAGCCAATGGCGCCATTCCTCAAAAGCCAACTTGGCACACGGTCGCCATTTGGCAGGAGAGGAACCCTGAGACAAGACCGCACCCACACCCACCTCAGAAGCATCAACCTCAACTATGAAGGGAAATGAAATATCAGGTTGCACCAAGATGGGAGTGGAAGCAAAACTCTCCTTGATATTAGAAAAAGCCTTACGTGCCTCTACCGACCAAGATGAAAAATCTACCCCCTTTCTGGTCATATCAGTGAGTGGTTTAACAATAGAGGAATAATTCAAAATAAACTTCCTGTAATAATTGGCAAAGCCCAAAAAACGCATCAGTGCCTTCTGATTCTCAGGAAGCTCCCACTCAAGCACAGCGCGGACCTTCTCGGGGTCCATGCGAAAACCAGAAGCGGAGAGAAGAAACCCCAGAAATTGAATTTCTGGAACCGCAAACACACATTTTTCCAGTTTTGCATATCATTTATTCTCCCGCAGAATGAGCAAGACCTGACGTAAATGTTCCTTATGAGTTCTGAATCAGGAGAAAAAATCTAAATGTCATCCAAATACACTAATACAAATTTTCCCATCAAATGATAAAAAATGCTGTTCACGAAATGCTGAAAAACGGCTGGGGCATTCATCAAACCAAAAGGCATAACCACATTTTCAAAATGGCCCTCAGGGGTATTGAAGGCCGTCTTCCATTCGTCTCCTTCTTTGACCCTGACCAGGTTATATGCCCCTCTTAGATCTAATTTGGAAAAGACTTTAGCCCCAACAACCTGGTTAAACAGCTCCGGGATTAGAGGAAGCGGATAAGGGTCACGAATAGTGATACTGTTCAGCTCCCTGAAATCCAGACAAGGTCTTAACCCCTTAGTGACCACCCATACGTGTTTTTACGGCGGTCACTAAGGGGCCTTAGGCTGGGCTGCCGCGTTTTTACGGCGGCCCGGTCTAAGCGCTGCACGGCTCCCCCGTGCAGCGGGGAGCACGGACCCGGCTCTCACATGAGAGCCGGGACCCTGCTCTAACAGCCCGGACCGGCAGGAGTGCCGATCCGGGCTGTTTAACCCTTTACATGCCGGGCGCAATGGCGCCCGCTGCATGTAAAGTGGTGACAGAGGGAGCGGACTCCCTCTGTCTCCCATCAGCACCCCGAAAATAAGATCGCGGGGTGCTGATGTGTTCGGAAGCTTACCTCACTTCCGATCAGGGCCCCGAGCCTGTCTTCAGTTATTTCCAGCAGGCCGTGCCTCTCTGGCGCCACCTGCTGGTCAAGGTTTGAATAGCATCGCTATTGAAATGCTATTGAAATGTAATGCCTTATAGAGATAATGTATTACATTTTAAAAGCAATCAAAATACTGTATATTATAGTCCCTTTGTGGGACTTTTAAGTAGTAATAAAATAAATAAATAAATACACATTTATTAAATAAAAAAAATTCCATAAAATAAAAAATATGCTTTTTTTTTCATTGAAAATACGCTTTTCAATGAAAAAAATTGCAAAAAGAAAATATCCCCCATATGTTTGGTATTGCCGCGTCCGTAACGACCCGGACTACATAAATATTACATAAATTATCCCCTATGGTGAACGCCGTAAAAAATAAAAATAAAAAAAATAAAGAATTTCTAATTTATTCTTAGTTTCCACCGAAAAAAACGTAATAACAAGCGATCAAAAAGCGCCATTTACTCCAAAATGATACCAATGAAAAATACAAGTTGTCCCTCAAAAATCAAGCCCTCACACAACTCCATAGAAAAAGAAAAAAAAAAGTTATGGGTCTTGTGAAGTGGCAATGCAAAATCATTTTTTTGGTTAATAAAAGGGGTTTTATTGGAAAAAAAAGTAGTAAAACATAAAAAAATTATAAGTATTTAGTATCACTGTAATCGTACTGACCCAGAGAATAAAGATATTATGTTATTTGTACCGAAAAATGAACGCCGTAAAATTTATAATGTAAAAACGCAGTGGCAGTATTGCTATTTTCCCCCATCTCCCTCCCAGAAAGAGTTAATAAAAGTTAATCAGAAAGTTATGTGTACCCAAAAATGGTTCCATTAAAAACTACAACTTGTCCCGTAAAAAACAAGCCCTCATAAAGCTATATAGACAAAAAAATAAAAAAGTTATAGCTCTTGGAACGCGACGATGAAAAAAGGAAGAAAAACGCTTGGTCATAAAGGCCCAAACAGGCTTGGTCACTAAGGGGTTAAAGAGCCATCTTTTTTCTTAACAAAGAAAAAACCAGCGGCAACAGGTGACTTCGAGGGTCGTATGTGTCCTTTTCTCAGACTCTCAGAGATATAAGCATGCAAAGCGATCCTTTCAGGTTGGGAAAGATTGTATAAACAAGATTTAGGCAGCTTGGCGCCTGGGATAAGATTAATAGGGCAATTGTACTCCCTGTGTGGGGGCAAATCCTGAACTCCACTCTCAGAGAAGACATCCGAAAATTCAGAGAGAAAAGATGGTAGTCTTAGTAGCAACCTCAGAAACGGATGTCGTGAGGCAATTCTCTCTGCAAAAGTCACTCCAACCATTTATTTGCCTCGCTTGCCAATCAATGGTGGGATTATGTTTAGTGAGCCAGGGTAGCCCCGAAACTAGAGGAGTAGGCAACCCGCTTAGGACGAAACATGACACATCCTCAACATGAGCATCACTCACAATTAAACGGATATTGTGAACTATGCCCTTTAATGATTTCTGAGAAAGTGGAGCGGAATCAATAGCAAAAACAGGAATATCCTTTCCCAAAGTGCACACCTGGAAACCATGAGTTATTGCAAATTGACTATCAATGAGATTGACCGCTGCTCCACTATCCACAAAAATCTCACAAAAAATGCTCTTGCTCTCTAGCACCACCCTAGCAGACAGGACAAAACGGGAACTATGAGCAAACGAAAACCTTCAATTTCCACCTCAACCCTGCCAATAGTAACAGATGGAACATTTTTTAAAGATTTTTTTCCTCTTTGTTTCTTTATTACTCCCAGAGAACTGCCTGAATCTCCTAGAGGGACAAACATTTGCCAAATGATTTATACCTCCACAACAAAAACAAACCCTCCCATGCAGGCTGAATCTTCTATTGTCAGAAGCAATCAACCCCAGCTGCATGGGCTCCTGCTCAGAAGGGGCTGACAGCGACTGAGACCCCTGTGCACAGAATGGGACCGCTGCACTGTCCTGGGACTGAGTATGACAGGAAGGAGAGAGCTCTCCTCTCTCTCTAAGACGCCTGTCAATACGAACGGCCTGAGACATAGCAGAGTCCAAGGAAATAGTCCTTTCATGAAACGCAAATGCATCTTTCAATCCCTCTGAAAGACCATGGCAAAATTGACTTTGGAGTGCAGCATCATTCCAACCAGTATCAGCTGCCCATCTCCGAAATTCTGAGCAGTATATCTCTGCGGATTGTTTACCCTGGCATAATAGACGTAGTCTAGACTCAGCCAGAGCAATACGATCCGGATCATCATATATCTGACCCAGGGCTAAAAAGAATTCATCCACTGAACGGAGGGGCCGTGCCCCCTCCGGCAGCGAAAAGGCCCAGGACTGAGCGTTACCCCTGAGCAGCGATATAATGATCCCCACCCTCCGTTCCTCATCACCAGAGGAATGGAGAAGAAGGTGAAAATGGAGTTTGCAAGCCTCTCTAAAACGCACAAAATTCTCACTACCCCCGGAAAACGTATCCGGGAGCGAGATCTTAGGCTCAGAACAAACTCCATGAACGCCAGCTGAACCGGTCACTTGAAGCTGAGAAAAAGTCCTGCGGAGATCAGCTACCTCCAATGAAAGACCCTGAAGGCATTCAGCCAAAAGTGAAACCGGATCCATGCTTGAGACGGTTTTGGCGGCTTATAATGTCACGGATGGTGTACAGGAAACAAAACAAAGCAACATGCATATATGACTCACTGAATCCAAAGCTAAGGAACCAAAAGAGAGACCCCTCCACAAGGCCTTGCACTTTCCCTGGCTGCTCAGCCTATGCAAAGATCCCAAAGGTGGATGGTTGCATATCCACGTACCTCGACTATATAACCCCTAAACACCCTACAATAGTGAGGGACACGACCACCGGCTTCCTACACCAGACACGGAGGGAGTCAGGGTCACCTGGGATCCAGCAAACAGAAAATAACAGATAAATGTACAGCACTTAACTTTGTAGCAGACTGGGAAACAGGATCAGCATGCACACACACTTCAGGAAGAAGTATAAGCCACCCAGTAAAGCATTATGGGGAGGAATTTAAAGGGAAGCAATCAGTCCAACTACATGACAGCTGAGAGAGGCTAACGAGATGAGGAACTGAATACCACAACAAAGAAAACTCAAGGAGGAGGTTCTGAAAGGCCTCTGTCAGAGCTTCTCAGCTGTCTGGTTGTGACAAACGCACCTGGCTACACTACACTAGCTACCCACAGGGTAGACACGGACGATAAACAACCCCTTAGACAGACGCCCTACAGAATTCCTGAGGCTGTCAGGGAGCACATGAGACAGGAAATTCAGGAAATGCTCCACTTAGGGGTCATAGAAGCATCGGATAGCCCTTGGGCCTCTCCGGTAGTTCTAGTACAAAAGCGGGATGGCACGACCCGCTTTTGTGTAGATTACCGGAGACTCAATGATAAAACAGTCTCTGATGCCTACCCTATGCCCAGGATAGACAAGCTCTTAGATAGGATGGCTAGTGTCACTGCCAGACATCTAAGAAGCTCTGACAGACGTTCTTCAGAACCTCCTGCTTGAGGTTCTTTTGTTTTGCTTTCGTTTTGTCATCTCGTTTCCCTCTCTCAGCTGTCATTTAGTTGCACTGATTGCATCCCTTTAAATCTCCCCCCATACTGCATCACTTTGCGGTTTATACAACTTCCTGGAGTGTGTGCATGCTTGATGCTACAACTGATGATTCTACAGATAAGTCTGTTCATTTATTTGTGTTTTCCTGTTTGCTTGATCCTAGGTGACCCTGACTCCCTCTGTATTAGGTGTAGGGAGCCGGTGGTCATGTCCCCTCACTATTATAGGGTGTTCAGGTGTCATACAGTCGAGGAACGAGGGTATGCAATTATCTTTATCTATTATTTTTGCATAGGCTGAGCAGTAAGGGAGAGAGCTAGGGCTGTTACAGGGCTTACCATTTGGTTCCTTAGTTTTGGATCAAGTCAGTCGGATCTTCATTTGTGTCTTCTAGTTTTCTGTAACACCTTCCGTGACATTATAAACCACCAAAACCGTCTCAAGCATGGATCCGGTTTCACTTTTGACTGAACACATGCAGGGTCTTTCATTAGAGGTAGCAAATCTCCTTAAAACTGTGTCTCAGTTTAAGGTGACCGATTCAGATTGTGTTCATGGAGTTTGTTCTGAGCCTTAGTTCTCGCTCCCGGATATGTAATCCGGGGGTGGTGAGAATTTTGTTCGTTTTAGAGAGGCTTGCAAACTCAATTTTCGCCTACTTCCCCATTCCTCTGGTGATGAGGAGCAGAGGGGGGATCATCATCTTGCTGCTCAGGGATAACGCTCAGTCTTGGGCCTTTTCGCTGCCGGTGGGGGCACGGCCCCTCCGTTCAGTGGATGAATTTTTTTTTGCCCTGGGTCAGATATATGATGAGCCAGATCATATTGCTCTGGCTGAGTCTAGACTATGTCTTTTATGCCAGGGTAAACAGTCCGCAGAGATATACTGTTCAGAATTTCGGAGATGGGCAGCTGATACTGGTTGGAATGATGCTGCACTCCAAGTCAATTTAGCCATGGTCTTTCAGAGGGATTGAAAGATGCATTTGCCTTTCATGAGAGACCTACCTCCTTGGACTCTGCTATGTCTCGGGCCATTCGTATTGACAGGCGTCTTAGAAAGAGAGGAGAGATCACTCCTTTCTGTCATACTCAGCCCAAGGACAGTGCGGCGGTCTTATTCAGTGTGCAGGGGTCTCAGTCTCTCTCAATCCCCTCTGAGCAGGAGCCCATGCAGCTGGGTTTGCTTGCCTCTGACAATAGAAGATTCAGCTCTCAGAGGAGGGTTTGTTTCTGTTGTGGAGGTATAAATCATTTGGCAAATGTTTGTCCCTCTAGGAGATTCAGGCATTTTTTTTTTAGAGTAATAAAGAAACAAAAAGAAAAAAATCCGCTAAAAACGTTCCATCTGTTACTATTGGCAAGGTTGATGCGGAAATTGAAGGTTTTCCTTTTGCTTGTAGTTCACGTTTTGTCCTACCTGCCAGGGTGGCGCTAGAGAGCAGGAGCATTTTTTGTGAGATTTTTGTAGATAGTGGAGCAGCTGTCAATCTCATTGATAATCAATTTGCTATAACACATGGTTTCCAGGTATGCACTTTGGGAAAGGATATACCTGTTTTTGCTATTGATTCTGCTCCACTTTCTCAGAAATCGTTAAAGGGCATAGTTCACAATATCCGTTTGATTGTGAGTGATACTCATGTTGAGGATGTGTCATTTTTGTCCTAAGCGGGTTGCCTACTCCTCTAGTGTTGGGGCTACCCTGACTCACTAAACATAACCCCACCATTGATTTGGCAAGCGAGGCAAATAAATGGTTGGAGTGACTTTTGCAGAGAGAATTGCCTCACGACATCTGTTTCAGAGGTTTCTACTAAGACTGTACCATCTTTTCTCTCTGAATTTTCGGATGTGTTTTCTGAGAGTGGTGTTCAGGAGTTGCCCCCTCACAGGGAGTACGATTGCCCTATTTATCTCATCCCAGGCGCCAAGCTGCCTAAATCTCGTTTATACAATCTCTCCCAACCTGAAAGGGTCGCTATGCGTGCTTATATCTCTGAGAGCCTGAGAAAGGGACACATACGACCCTCGAAGTCACCTGTTGCCGCTGGTTTTTTCTTTGTTAAGAAAAAAGATGGTTCTTTAAGACCATGTCTGGATTTCAGGGAGCTGAACAGTATCACAATTTGTGACCCGTATTCGCTTTCTCTGATCCCGGACCTGTTTAACCAGATTGTTGGGGCTAAAGTTTTTTCCAAGTTGGATCTAAGAGGGGCATACAACCTGGTCAGGGTCAGAGAAGGAGACAAATGGTAGACGGCCTTCAAAACCCCTGAGGGCCATTTTGAGAATTTGGTTATGCCTTTTGGTTTGATGAATGCTCCAGCCGTCTTTCAGCATTTTGT
Organism: Bufo gargarizans; assembly: GCF_014858855.1. Taxonomy (NCBI): domain Eukaryota; kingdom Metazoa; phylum Chordata; class Amphibia; order Anura; family Bufonidae; genus Bufo; species Bufo gargarizans. The sequence goes on along the minus strand of NC_058085.1, from coordinate 217,662,853 downwards.
GAACAGCATTGTTTATCATTTAATGGGGAAATTTGTATTAGTGTATCTAGATGACATTTTTTCTCCTGATTTCAAAACTCATAAGGAACACTTACGTCAGGTCTTGCTCATCCTGTGGGAGAATAAATTGTACGCTAAACTGGAAAAATGTGTGTTTGCGGTTCAAAATTCAATTTCTGGGGTTTCTTCTCTCTGCTTCTAGTTTTCGCATGGACCCCGAGAAGGTCCGCGCTTTGCTTGAGTGGGAGCTTCCTGAGAATCAGAAGGCGCTGATGCATTTTTGGGGCTTTGCCAATTATTACAGGAAGTTTATTTTGAATTATTCCTCTGTTGTTAAGCCACTCACTGATATGACTAGAAAGGGGGTAGATTTTTCCTCCTGGTCGGTAGAGGTGCGTAAGGCCTTTTCTAATATCATGGAGAGTTTTGCTTCCGCTCCCATCTTGGTACAACCTGATATTTCTCTGTCCTTCATAGTTGAGGTGGACGCTTTTGAGGTGGGTGTGGGTGCGGTCTTGTCTCAGTATCCTTCTCCTGCCAAATGGCGACCGTGTGCCTTTTTCTCAAAGAAACTCTCCTCCACAGAGAGAAATTACGATGTGGGAGATAGGGAGTTGTTGGCCATCAAGTTAGCTTTTGAGGAATGGTGCCATTGGCTAGAGGGAGCCAGACACCATATTACCGTGTTTACTGACCATAAGAATCTGGCCTACTTGGAGTCAGCCAAGCGTCTGAACCAGAGACAGGCCAGATGGTCTTTGTTCTTTTCAAGGTTTAATTTTGTTGTCACGTTCCGCCCTGGGGATAAGAATGTGAAGGCGGATGCCCTGTCACGTTGTTTTCCGGGAGGTGGGAATTTTGAAGACCCGGGTCCCATTTTGGCTGAAGGTGTGGTGGTCTCTGCTCTTTATCCTGAATTGGAGGCAGAGGTTCAGGTAGCCCAGTCAGAGGCTCCTGATCTTTGTCCTCCTGGGAGGTTGTTTGTGCCTCTCGCTTCAAGACACAAGATTTTTAAGGAACACCACGATACCGTCCTTGCTGGGCACCCGGGGGCAAGAGCCACACTGGATCTCATTGCTCAGAGATTCTGGTGTCCGGCGCTGCGTAAGTCAGTTGAGGGTTTTCTGGCAGCCTGCGAGACCTGCGCTCGTGCCAAAGTTCCTCATTCACGGCCATCAGGTCCTCTCCTTCCGTTACCCATTCCTTCCCGTCCTTGGACACATCTGTCCATGGACTTCATTACGGACCTGCCTCGTTCCTCGGGGAAGACTGGTGGTGGTGGACCGTTTTAGCAAAATGGTGCATTTCATTCCTTTTCCTGGCTTGCCCAATGCTAAGACGCTGGCGCAGGCATTTATTGATCACATTGTCAAATTGCATGGTATTCCTTCAGACATAGTCTCTGATAGGGGCACGCAGTTTGTTCTCAGATTCTGGAAGGCTTTCTGTTCTCGCTTGGGGGTTCAGTTGTCATTCTCTTCTGCTTTCCACCTGCAGTCGAATGGCCAGACAGAGCGCGTCAATCAGAATCTGGAGACATATCTGCGCTGTTTTGCGGCGGAGAATCAAGAGGATTGGTGTTCTTTTTTGTCCCTTGCTGAGTTTGCTTTAAATAACCGATAAGAGACGTGTGCCTGGTCCGGAACTGAATGTTGGTGATCTGGTGTGGTTGTCTACTAAGAATATCAAATTGAAGGTTCCCTTCTGGAAGTTGGGTCCTAAGTTTATTGGGCCTTACAAAATCTTGTCCCTCATCAATTCTGTTGCCTATCGTCTTGATCTTCCTCAGACTTGGAAGATCCATAATGTTTTTCATAAGTCCTTATTAAAACCTGATGTCCAACCCATTGTACCCTCGTCTTTGCCTCCTCCTCCGATTGTGGTTGATGGTAATCTTGAATTTCAGGTCTCTAGGATTGTGGATTCTCGTATTGTCCGCGGTTCTCTCCAGTACCTCGTTCATTAGGAGGGTTATGGTCCTGAGGAGAGTATGTGGGTCCCAGTGACGGACATTAAGGCCACTCGTCTCATCAGGGCTTTTCATAGGTCCCATCCTGAGAAGGTGGGCTCTGAGTTTCCGGAGTCCACTCGTAGAAGGAGGGGTACTGTCACCACCAGACATCTGAGAAGCTCTGACAGACGTTCTTCAGAACTTCCTCCTTGAGGTTACTTTTGTTTTGCTTTCGTTTTCTCATCTCGTTAGCCTCTCTCAGCTGTCATGTAGTTGCACTGATTGCATCCCTTTAAATTCCATCCTGCATCACTTTGCGGTTTACACAACGTCCTGGAGTGTGTGCATGCTGGATGCTACTACTGAGTCTTCTACAGATAAGTTTTGTTCATTCATTTGTGTTTTCCTGTTTGCTGGATCCCAGGTGACCCGACTCCCTCCGTATCAAGTGTGGGGAGCCGGTGGTCGTGTCCCCTCACTATTATAGGGTGTTCAGGTGTTACAGTCAAGGAATGAGGATATGCGATCATCTACCATTAAGATTTTTGCATAGGCTGAACAGTTAGGGAGAAAGCCAGGACTGTTGCAGGGCTCTCCCTTTGGTTCCTTAGTTTTGGATCCAGTCAGTCGGATCTTCATTTTGTGTCTTCTAGTTTTCTGTACACCTTCTGTGACAGCCACCCTATATGAGTGGTGTGTTAAGTAGTACTATTCCTATCAGTTTAATCCCTGTTATGTACCCTTTCAGGGGCCAGTGTATGGAATAGATTTTAGGAACCCGGAGATGGAAAAAGATGGTTGGTCGGTCCTCTTACTTCCAATTTGGGGCACTGCGCGTGCGCTATGCAGTGTATTGTGCCACCCTATATGAGTGGTGTGTTAAGTAGTACTTTTCTTATCAGTTTAATCCCTGTCACGTCCCCTATCAGGGACTATCAAATAGATTTTAGACAACAAATAATAAATACGTCCCCTATCAAATAGATTTTAGACAACAAAGGCAAAGAGTTGTCAATAGTTGACACACTAATGACATAAATTTTATTCCTCTATGCGTCAATCTTGGTGTAGTGATGACTGTGCTCGTGCGCACGTTTGGGAGATTGCAGGTGATGGCGGTTTTTCAAAGCCTATGGTCGTGCTAAGGTAGTTCAGTGACAGTTAAGTGACCCAGAAAACAATGATTCTGCCGTGTGGGCCCCGATTGTTGGCCTAGTAGGCTTTAATGATCACCTTAGATGATCACAAAGAAAATTAATGTTTTTTCTATGCAAAATTATCCAGCTTTTGGTCGGTTCACAATGAAGCAACGACCTTATCATCTGGGGTCTGCCAACATTGCCAACACACTCATAGAGATGATCGCTTCATTGTGATACGCCAGCCCTCTTCACCACAACAAGGTAACGATCACGAAGGGGAATTAAAACATGTATGTGCCTTTTTCTTGTTTTGTTTTTGCAGCCACAGTGCAGCACCAGAGGTCAGAAAAATTAGGCATGTACATATGCCTGAAAAACTAAGTATGTTTGCTGCCGCTGATGTTTTCCAGGCAGAAAGTGCACTAAAACATTGCGGCTTGAACCCTAGTTGGTGACGGAGATGTCACGCAAGTCATCCGGCATGCAGAGATTAAATACAGCAGCGTGTGGACCATTTTTAGCCCAAGGCATCTAATCAGGCCTTTTTTAGTCAAATGCATCCCCCACTGTCAGTCCCTTCGGGATCCATGCCTCATTCCATGCCTCATTCATCTTAATAAAGGTGAGGTAATCTAGACTTTTTTTTACCTAGGCGACTTCTCTTCTCGTGACAATACCTCCTGCTACGCTGAAGGTCCTTTCTGACAGCACACTTGAAGCGGGGCAGGCCAGAAGTTCTATCGCAACTTAGTCAAGGGGTTCATTGCTCCTCAGAGTGTCGATATTTGCAGTAAATGCAAGGTAGTCTGCTACCTGTCGGTCAGGTCGTTCTCTGAGGGTGGACTCCGAAGGGCTGTGGCGATGTGTAGGACTTAAAAAGCTCTGCATGTCCTCCATCAACATGTCTGTAAAGCGACCTGTCCTTGCCGGCATGGTCGTGGTAGGAGGAGGATTACTTTCACCTCTTCCCCTGTTAGATTCCGGTTGTGCTGTGACATCCCCCTTATACGCTGTGTAAAGCATACTTTTCAACTTGTTTTGAAACTGCTGCATCCTTTCTGACTTCCGGTAATTCGGTAACATTTTAGCCACTTTCTGCTTATACCGGGGTTCTAGAAGCGTGGCCACCCAGTACAGGTCGTTCTCCTTCAGCCTTTTTATACGAGGGTCCCTCAGCAGTTCCTTGTCCTCACTGATCTTATTGAAGGTCTGTTCTTCCCCTCAGCCATGTACAACACCACGGGTACCAGATTGGTGACAATGAGCACCCTGGGATGCCTGCTGAGGTTGGTCTTCCTCCTCCTCAAAGCCACATTCCTCCTCAGACTCCTCTTCCAGCATTGCCGCAGGTCCAGCAAGCGCTGCTGATAAGGCTGTTTCTGGTGGTGATGGTGACCACAACTATTCCTCTTCCTCTTCACACTTCGCAGGGCACGCTCCAGGAAGAAAACAAATGGGATGATGTCGCTGATGGTGCCTTCGGTGCGACTGACTAGGTTTGTCACCTCCTCAAAAGGACGCATGAGCCTACAGGCATTGCGCATGAGCATCCAGTAACGTGGCAAAAAAAAATATCCAGCTCTGCAGAGGCTTTGCTAGCAAATACTCGTTGACGGCTTTTTCTTGTTGGAGCAGGCGGTCGAACATTAGGAGTGTTGAATTCCAATGTGTCGGGCTGTCGCAAATCAAGCGCCTCACTTGCATGTTGTATCGCCGCTGAATATCGGAAAAGTGCGCCATGGCCGTGTAGGAACGCCTGAAATGGCCACACACCTTCCTGGCCTGCTTGAGGACGTCCTGTAAGCCTGGGTACTTATGCACAAAGCGTTGTACGATCAGATTCAACACATGTGCCATGCACATTTGCAGGGTCAGCCACTGATTCACCTGTGCGTTCAGGGCGGACAGGAGTGCTGGTCCGGTGTGACTCTCTGCTTTCAGGC